>NC_047110.1:33400839-33701196 GCF_902500255.1 Thalassophryne amazonica | reverse complement strand
TATACAAGGACTTAAATTTGTGAATATTTGGGCAAAGCTTTCGCTGTAGATCCAGAGCATTCCACATTTTGACCCCCCATACTGTCACACAAAAACTTTTATGAGTGCTTTGTACCTTAGGTAAAATAAAATTTCCATTACCTCTCAGATTATGAATCTTCTCTTTGTGAGAAAAGAATTTTTGCACATTTTTTGGAAGTTGATTATTGAATCAACTTCTCCCCCTCTAGCTTCCACCTTATCGTGGTGGGGGAGTTTGCGTACCCGGATGATCCTAGGAGCTATGTTGTCGGGGGCTTTGTGCTCCCTGTAGGGTCTCCCAAGGCAAACAGGTCCTAGGTGACGGGTCAGACTAAGGGCAGCTCAGAACCTCCATGACCAGTGAAAGAACAAGGACTGAGACGTCACCCGGTATGGCGGAGCCGGGGTCCCATCCTGGAGCCAGGCCTGGGGTTGGGGCTTGCGTGCGAGCGCCTGGTGGTCGGGCCTTAGCCCATGGGGCCTGGTCGGGCTCAGCCCGAAGGAGCAATGTGGGCCCGCCCTCCTGTGGGTTCACCACCTGCAGAGGGGGCCATGGGGGTCGGGTGCAGAGAGGATTGAGTGGCGGTCGAGGGCGGGTGGCCCGGCGGCCCGGTCCATGCTCACAGCCCCTGGCTATTGGGACTCGCTGGGGGGCAAGGAGCCTGAGCTTGTGCGGGAGGTTGAGAGATACCGACTAGAGATAGTCGGGCTCACCTCCACGCACAGCATGGGCTCTGGTACCCAACTCCTGGAGAGGGGCTGGACGCTTCATTTTTCTGGCATTGCCCACGGGGAGAGGCGGAGAGCTGGGGTTGCATTGCTTATTGCTCCCCAGCTCAGTCGCCATGTGTTGGAGTTCACTCCGGTGAATGAGAGGGTCGCGCCCCTATGCCTTCGGGTCGGGGACAGGTCTCTCACCGTTGTCTCGGCCTATGGGCCGAGCGGCGGTGCAGAGTACCCGACCTTCCTGGAGTCCCTGGGAGGGGTACTAGATAGCGCTCTGACTGGGGACTCCATTGTTCTCCTGGGGGATTTCAACGCCCACGTGGTCGGCAACAGTGAGACCTGGAGGGGGGTGATCGGGAAGCACGGCCTCCCTGATCTGAACCCGAGTGGTGTTCAGTTGTTGGACTTCTGTGCTAGTCACACTTTGTCCATCACGAACACCATGTTCGAGCACAAGGGTGTCCATAAGTGCATGTGGCACCAGGACACCCTGAGCCAGAGGTCGATGATTGACTTTGTAGTCATATCATCTGACCTTCGGCCATATGTCTCGGACACTCGAGTAAAGAGAGGGGCAGAGCTGTCGACCGATCACCACCTGGTGGTGAGTTGGATCCGCTGGGAGGGGAGGAAGACCTGGCAGGCCCAAATGTATCGTGAGGGTCTGCTGGGAATGACTGGCGGAACCCTCTGTCAGGGAGGTCTTCAACTCCCACCTTTGGGAGAGCTTCTCCCAGGTCCCGGGGGAGGTTGGAGACATGGAGTCCAAGTGGATCATGTTCTCCACCTCCATTGTTGATGCGGCTGCTCATAGCTGTGGTTGCAAGGTCTCTGGTGCCTGTCGTGGTGGTAATCCCCGAAGCCGGTGGTGGACATCAGAAGTAAGAGATGCCGTCAAGCTGAAGAAGTATTCCTACTTATCTTTGTTAGTAGGTGGGACCCCAGAGGCAGCTGACAGGTACTGGCAGGCCAAGTGTGCCACGGCCCGTGCGGTCACAGAGGCAAAAACTCGGGTCTTGGAGGAGTTCGGAGAGGCTATGGAGGAGGACTATCGGTCAGCCTCGAAGAGATTCTGGCAAACTGTCCGACGCCTCAGGAGGCGGAAGCAGCTCTCCACCAGCACTGTTTACGGTGCGGGTGGGGAGCTGTTGACCCTGACTGGGGATGTTGTCGGGCGGTGGAAGGAGTACTTCGAGGATCTCCTCAATCCCATCATCACGTCTTACGAAGAGGAAGCAGAGACTGGGGACCCAGAGGCGGATTCATCCATTACCCAGGCAGAAGTCACCGAGGTGGTTGGAAAGCTCCTTGGTGGCAAGGCTCCTGGGGTGGATGAAATCTGTCCTGAGTACCTTAAGTCTCTGGATGTTGTGGGACTGTCTTGGCTGACACACCTCTGCAGCATCGTGTGGCGATCGGGGACAGTGCCTCTGGTTTGGCAGACCGGGGTGGTGGTCCCTCTGTTTAAGAAGGGGGACCGGAGGGTGTGTTCCAACTATAGGGGGATCACACTCCTCAGCCTCCCTGGTAAGGTCTATTCCAGAGTACTGGAGAGGAGAATTCGACCGATGGTCGAACCATGGATTCAGGAGGAGCAGTGTGGTTTTCGTCCTGGTCGCAGCACACTGGACCAGCTCTACACGCTCCATCGGGTGCTCGAGGGTTCATGGGAGTTTGCCCAACCAGTCCACATGTGTTTTGTGGATCTGGAGAAGGCATTCGACCATGTCCCTCGGCGCACCCTGTGGGGAGTGCTCTGGGAGTACGGGGTCCGGGGTCCTTTGCTAAGGGCTATCCGGTCCCTGCACGACCGCAGCAGGAGCTTGGTTCGCATTGCCGGTAGTAAGTCAAACCTGTTTCCAGTGCACGTTGGCCTCCGCCAGGGCTGCCCTTTGTCACCGGCTCTGTTCATTATTTTTATGGACAGAATTTCTAGGCGCAGCCAGGGTGTAGAGGGGGTCTGGTTTGGGAACCACAGAATCTCGTCTCTGCTGTTTGCGGATGATGTGGTTCTGTTGGCTTCATCAAATCAGGACCTTCAGCGTGCACTGGGGCGGATTGCAGCCGAGTGTGAGGCGTCCGGGATGAAAATCAGCACCTCCAAATCTGAGGCCATGGTTCTCGACCGGAAAAAGGTGCTTTGCCCTCTTCAGGTCGGTGGAGTGTCCTTGCCTCAAGTGGAGGAGTTTAAGTATCTCGGGGTCTTGTTCACGAGTGAGGGACGGATGGAGCATGAGATCGATAGACAGATCGGTGCAGCGTCTGCAGTGATGCGGTCGCTGTATCGGACCGTCATGGTGAAGAGAGCGCTGAGTAGGGGGGCAAAGCTCTCGATTTACCGATCGATCAACGTTCCGATCCTCACCTATGGTCATGAGATTTGGCTCATGACCGAAAGAACGAGATCGTGGGTACAAGCGGCCGAGATGAGTTTCCTCCACAGGGTGGCTGGGCACTCCCTTAGAGATAGGGTGAGGAGCTTGGTCACTCGGGAGGAGCTCGGAGTCGAGCCGCTGCTCCTCCATGTCGAAAGGAGTCAGTTGAGGTGACTCGGGCATCTTTTCCGGATGCCCCCTGGATGCCTCGCTGGAGAGGTGTTCC
Organism: Thalassophryne amazonica; assembly: GCF_902500255.1. NCBI lineage: Eukaryota > Metazoa > Chordata > Actinopteri > Batrachoidiformes > Batrachoididae > Thalassophryne > Thalassophryne amazonica. Next base: position 33,697,848 of record NC_047110.1, on the reverse strand, counting down.
AGGCATGTCCCATTGGGAGGAGGCCCTGGGGAAGACCCAGGACACGCTGGAAGGATTACATCTCTCGGCTGGCTTGGGAACGCCTTGGGGTTCCCCCGGAGGAGCTGGGGGAGGTGTGTGTGGATCGGGAGGTCTGGGCGGCTTTGCTTGAGCTGCTGCCCTCGCAACCCGACTCCGGATAAAGCGGAAGAAAATGGATGGATGGATGGATGATTATTGAATGCTTTAAATAACATAATTACAGTACAGTATTTTACAAGGTCATGAAATTTTTTATAATTTGGACTGGATAAAAAGATCATGGGTGTGCTCAAAGAAACCAACCTTATGAATAATCCGCATGGCTCTTTTTTGCAATAAGAATAGTGGATTTGTTGAACATTTATAGTTATTGCCCCATATTTCGACACAGTATGTGAAATAGGGGAGAACCAGAGAACAATATAAAATACGGAGTGCTATTTGGTCAAGGAACTGCTTAGCTTTGTTTATAATAGAGAGATTCTTAGATATTTTAGCTATCTATAATTACACCAAGAAATTTGTTTTCCGATACATTTTCAATTTGTACACCATCAATAGTAATTTGAAATTCATTTCTATGTTTATAATTACCAAAAATCATAGCTTTTGTTTTACTTAGATTTAACAGTAATTTATTGGTATCCATCCATTTCTTTATTTTATTAATTTCCAAATTCACAGTTTCCAGAAACTCGTTATAATCTAAACTACTATAGAAGATGTTTGTGTCATCAGCAAAGAGAATTAGCTTTAAGAATTTTGATGCATTGAATATATCATTAATGTAAAGACTGAACAAAATTGGACCCAGCACTGACCCCTGGGGGACACCACAGGTAATACCAAGCTGTTCAGATGCGTAATCTCCCATTTTCACATACTGTACCCTTCCGGTCAGATAATTTCGTATCCAATTCCCCGCTACTCCTCTTATTCCATAATTTTCAAGTTTGCCAATCAAAATTGAGTGGTTAATCGTATCAAACGCCTTTTTAAAATCAATAAAGATACCAAATGCATATTTATTATGGTCCAGAGCATTCGTTATTTCTTCTACAGCCTCCATTATTGCCATAGAAGTAATTCTTTTGGATCTAAAACCATATTGACTTTCATTTATTATTTGATGTTTGTTAATGAAATTTTCAAGCCGAAAATTTTTGAAAACTGAGGGAGGAGGGAGATTGGACGATAACTGGTAAAAGTGTGTTTGTTTCCATTTTTAAATAATGATATCACTTTTGCTATTTTCATTTTACTAGGAAAACAACCATACTGGAAAGACAAGTTGTAAATATGAGCGAATGGAATTACAATATTGTCAACAATTCTCTTTACTAAAGACATGTCAATACCATCACAATCTGTGGAATATTTACTTTTACATTTGAGAATTACTTATTTTACTTCCTGTTTATTGGTTGCAGAGAGAAACATTGAAAATGGATTCTTAATCATAGTGTCATTTGCTAAGGGCTGACTTTGGGAATGGTCTGGAATCCCAGCAGACAGCTCCAGACCAACATTCACAAAAAAAAAAAATGGTTAATATTGTTAACTACATTTTCCATATCATGCTTATTTCCACTTACATTTTCAAAATAGTTGGGGTACTCAGTTTTTGTTGAGCCCTGTTTAATAATACTATTTAGTATCTCCCATGTCTTCTTTATATTTCTTTTGTTATCATACAACATTTGTTTAAAATATAACTGCTGAGCATTTGTAATTATATCAGTCAATTTGTTTTTGTATGTCTTGTATCTGATTTCAGCATCTTGAGTTTTAGATTTGATAAACAATTTGTACAGATTTTGCTTTTTTTTACACGCATTCAATATTCCTTTTGTAAGCCAGGGGCTATTAATTGATTTCTTCTTTATACAGTATTCTTTGACTGGATAGTGTTTGTTATACAAGGAGATAAAAGTCTTCAGAAAAATGTCATAAGCTTGATCTACAACCCCTGGCAAAAATTATGGAATCACCGGCCTCGGAGGATGTTCATTCAGTTGTTTAATTTTGTAGAAAAAAAGCAGATCACAGACATGACAAAACTAAAGTCATTTCAAATGGCAACTTTCTGGCTTTAAGAAACACTATAAGAAATCAAGAAAAAAAGATTGTGGCAGTCAGTAACGGTTACTTTTTTAGACCAAGCAGAGGGAAAAAATATGGACTCACTCAATTCTGAGGAATAAATTATGGAATCACCTGTAAATTTTCATCCCCAAAACTAACACCTGCATCAAATCACATCTATCTGCTTGTTAGTCTGCATCTAAAAAAGGAGTGAAACACACCTTGGAGAGCTGTTGCACCAAGTGGACTGACATGAATCATTCCTTAGCTCATAACCATCAAGACTAAAATGTATATCTCTGTCATTGCTAATCCAGGTTTCTGTAATTGCAATAATACTGAATGGGAAATTGAAATTGTGCAAATAATCTTTAATAGAACTAAAATTGGTGTACATACTTCTGCTATTGAAATGTATTATTGATAGCTTCCCCTGGAAGTTTATGTTTTTGTTGTATTGATCTTGACTGAGATAATTACAGTTACAAACAACAGAGGAAATACAATTGTTGTCAGGGTCTATATCAAGTAGATCATCATGTCTGTTATATTCCATGTAATTAAAAGTTTTCAGTTCCATTTGTTTGTGTTGTAGTATTCTCTGTAGCTTACTTAAGTCACTGTTGATTGGTGGTGCAGGCATAATTGATGTTAGAGTCTAGAGTCTTGTATTACCTTATTTGGGGGATTTTCAAATATATTTGTCCAGCTCCTCTGCCCTTCTCACCACCATCACTCTGGCATTCTCTGGGCTCCCGTTCAGTTTAATGAAGACTTTACAGTTTGATACCCAGGTGTGTTGAATCTTCTGCTGCTTTTTGAGTTGTCTTGCTTTCTTTGCAATGTCCGCATTCTGTTTGGTTAAGTGTTCATTAATAAAGACGTTAGTTCCTTTCAATTTGCGGCCTTGTTTTAGCAGAGCCACTTTGCGTTTTCGGTTGACAAACCTCAGGATGACAGCAGGTCTCTCGTTGTTCCTGGAGGGCAGCGGGTGACAGGCTTCGATGTGCCCCAGGTCCATCTCTAACCCCTTTTCGTGGAGGTAGGATGCCACCTGTTGCTCCACCGACCTTATCTCCTCCTCACTGGGCAGCCCGCTGACCGTGTCGGGGGCCACCACTCGAGCATACAAGCGCGGCAAGATTTTAATCCCGGTGACGATCAGATCGTTTATGCGGGTGTACTGCTCCAGCTCATCCACCCACCGCTCCAAATCCTCAATGCGTCGATCCTTTTCAGCATTCTGGATGCGAAGTGTGTTTACTTGCTCCAGGAGAGACAGAAGCTGTGTTTGCTGCTCTCTGACGGTTGTCATCTCCCCTGATAAGAAGTCGAGGGAAGCCTTTATGCCCTCGAGCTCCTCCATCGACGAGGCTTTTTTGGGTGACATTAGGACGCGTAAGGCACAAAAAACACGCGACAAACATGCAACAATGAATTATTGGCAGCTTGTTAGCGGCTGGATAGCGACTAGGTAGCATTAAATCCGTCTGCTCCATAGTCTTTACTCAGCAGTCAAATAGGCACAAAATGTTCCCAGTGAGAGGTCCTGGCTGTCACTGTAATAAATGGATCATGTGATCACCAGCCACAAATTGAAATATGAAATGAGCACTTGTCCATGCCATCGAAGAGGTCCTGGCTGCCACCACCACTCATGGATCACGCATGATCGGCAGTTGCAGGATGATATATGTAATGTCTAGTGGGGAATTGCTCGTGTCTGACACGATGATGCCAACAATGTCTTCTTTGGACAGATGTCCTCTGTGCTTCTGAGGAATGACCAGTTTTCATTCTGGTGCATGAGCCCATGCAGAGGTGCTGAAGCCCACCTCTGTGCACGGGCTCTTGGTGTGGTCCTCACACACACACACACACACACACACACACACACACACACACACACACACACACACATACATGCACACACACACACACTCTTCTTCAGCCACTTTTCCAAGATCAGGCCACAGGGGGTTGGAGCCTATACCTGCAGTCATAGCGCATGAGGCAGGGTACACCTTGGACAAGCACATTCATATCTGCATGCACACCAACAGAGAATTTAAATTTTCCAATCCACCAATCTTGCATGTCATTGGATGTGGGAGGAAACCACAGTGCTCAGAGAGAACCTACATATACATGGGCAGAACATGCAAACTCCACACTTAAAGGCCACAGGTGGAAATCAATCCCATGACCTTCCCGCTGTGAGGCTAACCACTAAGTCACTGTGCTTCATGCTGTGGTCCGCTATATAAAAATTAAAGATCATCAAGCTGCCAAGGATTAAGGTGCCCAGCCCGCTGACCATGAGCCATGGCTGCTGGACTCCCTCGCCAATTCCATAAGTGCTGTCACACTCCGATTATCTCCACTACTCACTATTATGGCATGCTCCCAGGGCACCTTGTGCATGTCTCCAGTCAGTCACAATGAAGTTTCAGCCACCGTCAACCCCTCTCCAAAATTTCTTACAATTGTTGTGCATTATGAGTTGTGTGGAGTACATTCAGAGGGTTTCCCAATGCCTGCCGTCGCTCTGGGAGTGTAGTGAGGAGCATCAATGCCTTGCCAACTTTGAAATGTTCAAAATCCAGGTGCGGTATGAGCGACACCCTTTGAGTCAAGAGAGGGAAGACTAACACCCAGCAAATGTTATGTGGAATCATACAATTTCCCTCACAATTGTCGTTTGCATGCTGTCACAGCCCAGTGAGATAGGACCTGGACACAGGAACAGGACACCTTTTTCTCCATATGCAGTTGGGGTTGTGTAGGAATGGACGTCTGGTGTAAAACCTTTGTTGAATCAAAAAGCAGCTGTGCTGATTCTCTGTGATGATCCTGGGCAACTGGGGCCACCTGAAAGCAAATAAAGTGTGCGTTGGTCTGTCCCGTATTATTCTTGGGAAAAGATAATATCATCTATTCTTGGGCCAAATCTTCCACCTGGTTCAAATGAATGTGTAGCAGAATGCTAGTTTTCACCTGATTGCACTAGTGGTTTGCAAACCCAATGCCCAAGCTGTGCAAATCACACAACATCTGTATGCCCATGGGTGTTTCACACTAAAACTGAGGTGTGGACAGGCACTGTGTTGCTACTGTGAGACAGCAGAAAGTGTCTGTGCCATTGGACAGCAAAAACATTGAGTTATAAAGGATAATGTGTCAGTGCTCTGTCAAATGTATTTACCATTATAACTGTGTTAGTAATTGCCATCGAAGAGGAACAGCACAGATATGTTTGATAAGGCGAGACATTCGGACTGTGAGACCGATTGTCTTATGCTATGTGATGAGGAGAGACAAAGTTTCATCAGTGTATAATGAACAACCAAGAAACGGACTTTTGAGAGTGACTGTCTTATTTACACCCCGTATATGTGTATCTACCTTTAAATCTTTAAATGAAGAAAGATCTTAGAAACTGAAATCTGTTTCCCCTGGTGTCTCCTTTGTGGTCTGTGTCAGTGTTTTTTAGGTAATTTTCCTAACCCATTGTCAACATTTGACTGTAGATTATTCAAAAGACTTAGTAATCACACCCATCACTTAAGTTGCTTCACACAGTGTGCAGATGGACATTAAAACCCCCATCACACATAGCAAGAATGTGGAGGAGCCATTCCGACATGGCAAATATTACCATTATCCTATGCAGTCGGAGGAAAAGAGGCGTGGCCAGCCGTAATCCGAAAGCATCCAGACTGCCTCGTCCACACCTGCGCGATGGCATCCATGTTCATGTGCGCACTGTGAAACATCCTGGACCGCTGCTGGAGGTGAGATGCATGTTTATTAATGGTGTAACGGCCTGATACAAGCTCCATGTTATATCGTCTACAGAGTTAGAAGGTGAACATTTATTACAACGTGAGATTGTGCGCAATGACGCGTTACTGCGCAGCCGAGAGAGGCGCAGTTGCCTGTGTTATGATGGAGACAATAGTTCACATTATTTACATCGTCCATGGGAAGGAAAGGACAAATATCTGTCCTGTAAGGTCTCTTGTGGATGTAACAGCCTGTTCAGATTTCCAGCACCATGCGCGCAGCAGAGCACGGAGCTTTCGGTTTGATAGCCGCTGTGCACTGTACATGATAATAATTCATAATTATTATTGTGATGAAGCATGCCACATACAGTTCAACAGTTCCTTTGTGCTCCGGGGCAGGGGGTGGACAAGTGGACATTATTATGGCACGTGCATGTGCCAGATTCATCTGGAGGTTCCCTCGTATGCGCTGAAATTGTTTCGGATCCCGTTTTGCCACCATTGGAATATGTAATTTGTGGTTAGATGGTCATCAGATTGCACATGGACCACCATCGACATGGGACACCTATCTGATGGCGGTCCATGTGCAATAGAGAATTATGAACATGTGCGTCACACTCAGGACCGCTGGCTGATTTTGACCAACTGTGTGGGCTTATGCATATGGCTGTCAGAATGTTTTGTAACTGAAATCCGACACTTTTTGGATGTGCGCTAATTCATAAGTCCGACGGCACTCTGTGGGATTCCAGCTATGTGTGATGGGGGTATAACACTTCATTGTACCCTAAAATGAAAGTGAAAGAAAAAGCATCAGTAATTAATAACTAACGTATTGTTGTCGCTTGCGAGGATAGTGGGAAGGCCTTTTTTTTTTTTTTTTTTTTTTTTTTTTTTAGTTTATTTTCTACAAGCCCTCTGGTGGCTGAAAAGTCCGATGCAGGATGCACAAGATCTGTTACACTTGGGGCAAATGAACGTTTGAGTAGGCTCGGCTTGTGCTGCTGCTCGCTCTTTCTGTCTTTGACGCTTCTGGCGTGAGGCCTCACTTCTTTCTGCCTCAAACTTCAGGCTGGCGGATTTGATGCTGGAACGCCAGATGAGTCTATCTGTAGCTAGATGCTGCCATGACTGATGCTGAATGCCTGCAAGGGAAAGCTGTTTCGTCAGCTGGTCCTTATAGCGTTTTTTGGGGGCTCCTTGGTTTCGTCTCCCTTCCTTGAGCTTGCCAAAGAGAATTAATTTCGGCATGCGTGTATCATCCATCCTGGCTACATGGCCTGCCCAACGAAGCTATTGTTTGAGTATAATAGACTCCATGCTGGGCAATTTGGCTCTGGTAAGGATGTCCTCATTTGAGACGTAGTCCTGCCACTTGATCCCGAAGATGTTTCGGAGACAGCGCTGATGAAAGTGTTCCAGTAATGTGATCTGCTGGCAATACAGAACCCAGGTTTCAGCTCCGTACAGGAGGGTAGGGACCACAATGTCTCTGTAGACCTGCACTTTTGTGGAAAGGCGAAGTGCATTATTCTGCCAGACTTTCTTTGAGAGTCGACCAAAAGAACTGCTGGCCTTGGCAAGGCGACTGTCTAGGTCCTTGGCAACAGAAGCGTCGTTTGAGATAACACTACCGAGATACGTGAAGTGCTCTACTGCATTCAGGCTGGTACCCTTGATGTTGATTTGGGGTGGGGTATATGCTGTATGGGGGACTGGTTGATATAGCACTTCTGTCTTTCTCAGGCTGATGGTGAGGCCAAAGGCTCTTGCTGCTTCAGCAAGACAGTTAACAATGTGCTGCAAGGCTTGCTCCATATGGGCGACGAGGGCGCAGTCATCTGCGAAGAGCAGCTCCATGATTAGCTTTTGTGTGATCTTAGTGTGGGACAGAAGGCGCCACAAGTTAAACAGACTTCCGTTGGTTCTGAAGCGGATACAGATGCCGTCTGTCAAGTCTTCTTTGGCCTCACGAAGCATCATGCTGAAGAAGATGGAGAACAGAGTGGGCGCGAGGATGCAACCTTGTTTGACGCCATTTGCGATGGGGAAGCTGCCGGACAGAGTCCCGTTGTACTTCACTTGTCCTATTTGGCCTTCATGCAGCTGGCGGATGGTGAGGAGCTTTGGAGGGCAGCCAAGGCATGCAAGAATCTTCCACAAACCCTCACGACTGACCGTGTCAAAAGCTTTGGTTAGGTCTATGAAGGCTGCATAAAGGGCCATGTTCTGTTCTCTGCACTTCTCCTGGATCTGTCTCAGGATGAAGATCATGTCGGTGGTTCCCCTGTTGGCCCGAAATCCGCACTGACTCTCGGGAGTATATTCATGCGCTATGGTAGGGGTAAGCCTGTTGAGCAGCACTCGAGCCAAAATCTTACCTGCTATTGAGAGGAGAGTGATGCCCCGGTAATTAGAACAGTCGGACTTGTCGCCCTTGTTCTTGTACAGGGAGACAATGACCGCATCCCGAAGGTCATGTGGAACCATTTCCTTTTCCCAGCAACTGGAGAAGAGAATCTGAAGCTTGTCGAGGACTGCCTCACCTCCATTTTGGTACACCTCTGCTGGGATGCCATCTATGCCAGGAGACTTCCCTGGATTCAGCTGCGTGGTGGCCTTTCTGATCTCTTCAAGTGTTGGGGGGGTCATCAAGTTCCCATTTCACCTCCACCTGGGGAATCTTCTCGATTGATGACTCTTGCACAGTGCGCTTGTCACTGAAGAGGTTTTCAAAGTGTTCTGACCAACGCTGCATAATGGTTTCCTTGTCCGTCAGAAGGGTGGAGCCGTCTGAGGAATGCAGGGGTGCTTGCACTTGATGTGCTGGCCCATGGATGGTCTTAATGGCTTCATAAAAGGAGCGCATGTCTCCGGCATCGGCATGTTGTTGTGTCTTCTCCGCAAAAGCTAGCCACCAGTATGCAGTATGCAGAGCTTGCTTTGCAGTGTGGAGCAGGCATTTCTGTAAGCTGTCTTGGCAGAGTGGTCATCAGGTTTAGCTAAAAGAGTCTTGTGGCATGCACGTTTCTTTTCTAGTAGTTCCTGGATCTGTGCATGAGACTCATCAAACCAGTCTTTGTTTTTTCCTGGCTGAGAAGCCCACTATTTCTGCTGCCGTCTCCTGAAGGATGGTCTTTAATCTCACCCACTGTTGTTCAGGGTCATCAGGCAGGCCTTCTTCTCCACCCAGTCTCTCCTCTAGTTTGGCCTGGAACTCCATTTTTGTGTCTATGTCTTGCAGCTTGTGGACTTGTAGCTTCTTAAACTGTGGGCCTTTCTTCTTAGGAGGGGGCTTGAAAGTGAAAGCAATCTTGGAACGGACCAAGCGATGATCTGTATAGCAATCCGTGCTAGGCATCACCCTGGTTTGTAGTACGTCTCTTCTATCACGCTGTCGCGTCAGAACGTAGTCCAGAAGGTGCCTGTGTTTGGAGCGTGGGTGTCTCCAGGTTGCTTTGAATCTCTCTTTCTGTTGGAACAGGCTGTTGGTGATCGTCAAGTCATGTGCAGAGCAGAACTCCAGCAGCAGGTGGCCATTGTCGTTACAGTTGCCTATGCCATGTTTCCCTAGCACGTCCTTCCATACATCAGAGTCGCGGCCCACTCTGGCGTTGAAATCTCCCATGATGAGGAGCTTGTCCTGGGTGTCGACACGCTGTAGAAGGTTGTGCAGATCACTATAGAAAGCCTCCTTAACTCCGATGTCGACCTGCATGGTTGGGGCATACACACTAACAATAGTGGCAAAATCCTTGTTGTTGATAGGTAGCCGGAGTGACATGAGTCGGTCAAAATGTCCAACTGGCAAACTGTGTAACCTATGTGCTATGGCGCGCTTAATCATGAACCCAACCCCTGAGAGTCGACGATCTTATTTAGCCTTCCCTGACCAGAATAGTGTGTAGCCTGTACCTTCCTCGGTGAGTGACCCTTGATCTGCAAAGCGCACCTCGCTGAGTGCAGCAATGTCTATGTCAAGCCTTGCTAGCTCTTTGGCGACTAAGGCTGAGCGTCTTCGAGGATGATCGCTATTGTCTGAGTCCATTATTGTGCATACATTCCAGCACGCGATTTTCAGATTCTTTGTTTTTCTTTTCGCACCGCCGGGTCTAGTTAGACAAGCCATGCTTAGACCACCTTTTCTAGGTCTGTCTCCATGTGGACCAAGCAGGGCTATCCCTAAACAGGGCTGCTTGGTCACCCAGGGCCCTGCCGGATGATGCTGTTGTCTCGGGTCAGCAATCAAATGACCATAGCTCCTGAGCCGCCTGCATGCAGGATCAAGACTGCAGCTCCCAGTGCCATCATGCACCTGCTATTTTTGCCTCTTCCCATCGCTGCAGGGCTTTCCTTCCCGCCTGCGCTCGTTGCTTAAAGTGGGGATCAGCTCGCACACACCAATTCCACTCTTTAGGCAAGGTGGCACTCCACAGTGGCACAGACAAGCTGAGACGGCTGTGGCGACCACCAGGCTGTAGGTTTTACATCAGAGTGACCTTCTCCTAGCCTCTGGCTAAAGAACCTTCCTCTGAGGCACGGGGGCAGTAACCCAGGCTGGGGGTTTAACATCAGGGTTTTCCTTCCCCTAGGTGGACCGCCTTAACAGGGCTAATGAGTCCCATCTACCCACTGCTATAACCCAGTCAGCTGGGAGGCTCGTGATGGCAGGAGCGCCTAGATCCCATATAGGTCATGGACCTACCACTGCCATACTTGAATAAACAATATCTGTGTTGTAAAACAACAACAACAAAAACACAAAGCCAACCTAATCAAACCAAAGTGAGTGCAGCTCAGGAAAACCTACCTGAAACAATCTAAAACTGACTGAAAATAAATCTGACTCAATCTAAACCGAAAACAATTAATTCTAGTGCAACGTAACTATAGCTTGTAAGCTAACAATGGAATATCAAATCAAATCAATCAAATCCATTGTATTTATTTATTTATATAGTGCCAAGTCACAACAAACAGTTGCCCCAAGGTGCTTTATATTGTAAGGCAAGAGCCATACAATAATTACAGAAAAACAGAAAAACCCCAACGGTCAAAATGACCCCCCTGTGAGCAAGCACTTGGCGACAGTGGGAAGGAAAAACTCCCCTTTTAACAGGAAGAAACCTCCAGCAGAACCAGGCTCAGGGAGGGGCAGTCTTCTGCTGGGACTGGTTGGGGCTGAGGGAATATAAAGCTAACCAAATCTAAATGCATTTAAAACAATCACAGTCGAAACCTTTATCACTATGAAAACAGTTAAGTGTGTATAAAGCTAACTGAACCTGAAAGTAACTGAAAAACAGGTAAATAAACATAAATTAATGCAAAGATATGAACATTGTTAAATGACTATAAAGCTAGCAATCTAAAATGTACTTAAAATCACACTATCTGAATCTAAAAAATGTATTTATCACTATGAACATAATTTCATGCAAAGCAATAGCTAAATGGATATAAAGCTAACAAAGAAAATTGTAAAATTGATGTAAAATAACACTATCTGGATCTAAAAATGTATTTATTAGTATGAAAACAGTTAAGTGTATATAAAGCTAACTGAAAAACAGCTAACTGAACATAAATTCATGCAAAGCTATGTGACTAGCTAAATGAATATAAAGCTAGCATTCTAAAATGTACTTAAAATAACATTATATGAATCTAAAAATGTATTTATCACTATGAAAACAGTTAAATGTATATAAAGCTAACTGAAAAACAGCTAACTGAACATATAAATTCATGCAAAGCTATGCAAATAGCTAAATGAATATAAAGATATCAATCTAAAATTTACTTAAAATAACACTATCTGAGTCTAAAAATGTATTTATCGCTATGACAACAGTTAAATGTATATAAAGCTAACTGAAAAACAGCTAACTGAACATATAAATTCATGCAAAGCAATGAATTTGCAATGAATTTGCAAAGCAAATTCATGCAAATATATATGTATACACACACACACACACACACACACGCACACACACACACACACTAGGTGTAGTGAATTAATTCCAATCCAAATACTCCTTCAATTGCCCATCAATACTAGTACAAAAAAATCAATTTTTATTTTTATTTCTGTTACTCTCAAAGTTAAAAAAATCTAAAATATGCTGTGTTCTGAGCTAGCTTTAGCTAAGCGATTTTTACACGGTGACAGTCACGTCACTTAACACAGGTTACAATATCACACCTTAATTTGCTTGAGTTCTGCTACTTCTCCATTAACGTAGTTAACTGTACAAACGTATATCTACCAATATCAAGTTCTTCTTAACTTTTACTTTCTATGTTTTCTTCGACATCGTTCTCCGCGGCCATGTTCGGTTTAAAAAAAAAAAAAACTAACATATTAACTATAGGGAAAAACCGTAAGACTTTAATACGTATTTCTGCAAAGGGTTGGCTAACAGAAATGACAGGACAAACAGAGCCAACCTGATTGTATTCAGTTTTCTACAGTGCCAGAGAACTGACACAGGTGTGAGACAGTACTTTTGCAGTGATAACAATGGTTTTGCTTTAATTACATTTTTTTAAGAGGTGCATCATGCAAAAAAAAAAAAAAAAAAATATGCATGGTACTCAGAATGGTGTGTTGGAGCAGGGAGACAACTAAGAGTGTCAGGAAGGTGGCTTTCGAGGACCAAACGTGGCCACCCCTGTTCTATGATTATAACAGAAACTAGAACAGGGACTTATACAGATTACAAACTGAGCAGAAAATAACTGACATGAAACAAAACCAGTAACCACAAAATACAACACAAAATAGATGATAAACAGAGAATAAACTAGAAGCACTCGGAGAGTGCAAACCTCTGCAAAGGCCATGGGGTCACTGACGCCATAACATCTACACGCCGTGGAATCACTGAACCTAAAAAAGTCTAACAATGATGTTTGCTCAGTAGTTAAAAAAGTTTCATCTGCTGTGACTGGATAGCATGTATCCTTAGCGCTTGGCATCACAGTTTATTGCAACTTGCACCTTTCCCAGAAGTTACTGTCAACTGAGCACTGATATTGATATTGCATGTGCTTATAGACAAAAAAATAACAGACAAAATTCAATTTATTATTCAACTAACCTGCAAATATATGAATTTTTTTACATTTATGAAACACTTCTCTAAATAAATAACAGTAAATTCTGAAATAGAACTATTTTTTAAGTGTTAAATGTGCTACACAAGGCCACAGGGTCACTGACCCTAAATAGATTATCTCCTTGGCACAGTGATCTATTCAACAATTCAGTGTTACAACCAAAACTCTGATACATACACTTTTCTTTCCTTTATATTTGACATCCTTGACCATGAAAACATACCACTAGAACTTGGAATCACTTTTATGTCTTTATTAGATCAAAAGTTATTGTATAAAAACGATTTTTCGGTAATGGCGGTTTTCTTCTGGATCTAGCTCCATAACATTTGAAGCTACATCAAATTTGATGACACCTTACTGAATCAGTACAGATTCAGCTACAATTTGGTGTTAGTTGTGCATCTCTAGCTTCATTTGTCACCTCACACAGACACATTTTTTATTTTCCCTATATTTTTGCATATTCTGAATCACCAGATCCGGAATCAGGATCCGATCATCACCAAACTTTGTTGTTTGATAGAACATTTGACTATGTTACACCCTAATTTTTTTTCAAGCCTTTCTGCCTTGTTTTTGTGGAGTTAGAAACTAGAATGTCAAAATTCCCCCTATCCCGCAATGGTGAAGAATCCTTTAAAAAATTCCTGGATCTGGATTGTGAACCGGATCACCACTAAAATTTAATCACTTCATCTTATCATTTCCAACCACTCCACAAAATTTCATCAAAATCCGTTCAAAACTTTTTGAGTTATCCTGCTGACAAACAGACAGACAGACAAACAAACAAACAAACTCGACTGAAAACATAACCTCCTTGGCGGAGGTAACAAACACAGTGACTACAGAATAATGCAATAAATAAAAGATAACTGTTAAACAGAAAATGGAATAAATAACAAATGGAACATGATATGACAAGAAACACTGAAGGTGAATAATAACCAAAACCTGTGACTAAAGCATAATATAAGAAATGTGATAACCAGAACTAGACTTATAGGACCAGGAGCGAACAACCAATAACCAACTACAGAATAAAAGAAAACCAAAAAAAGAATCCGTGACGAAAGTGTAACAACGAAAAGCAATGAATAACTGAATGACTGCAAACTAAATAAGGTAACGAAGAAACTAGTGACTAAATAGTAAACAAAGCAATAAACGGAATCAAACAGACTAACATGGTAAGGTATAAACTAATGAAAGGTAAAACCAGAGACTCAAAGAGGAAATAATGCAATGAACGAAAATCTAGCCCCTGAACCGGAGCTGGGCATGACAGTTTAGTTAAGTGTGATGCTGTTATTACCATGAGTGAAGAGTATTACTTTTTGTTTCTTTTGCACCATCTCTATTTTAGTGTCTGTAAAAATTAAAAGCACCTGCTTGCAGCAGGTACTGTCTCTATTTGTGTGTTTGTAAACATTAAAATCACCTGCAGCAGAATGTAGAACAAAACTGAAAAAACGCTCTGCGTGTGTGCGAATGGGGACAGCTGACATTTGCAGTTTGGTATGCTTATGTATTTTGGGTAAAGGATGAATGGCGCCAAAATGGAACGTTGATAGGGTAAATATTTTTGGAGAAACTATGGATATTAGCTAATGTTGCTAATTACATTCTGGACTAACTTCAGCAGGGGGCAGTAACTCATCTTTAAAAGGTGTGAGTTAAAAGTGTGAGTGTGTGTGTGTGTGTGTGGGGGGGGGGGGGGGGGGGATTTTATTTTGTAAGTTCAAGGCAAGTACACAATGTAATTGTAAATATGTTAAAATACATGGGTGACACAAGAAATTGAAAACACTTATTTCCATTGTGGTCCATTTAAAAATCAAATGATAAAATAAAAGTAATAATAATAATTACTATTATTATAGTGTGTATATGATATCAAGAACCTGAACAATGTATAAATATACATTAAAACAGTAAATTAACATTATAAAACATTACATAATTAACGGGAAATAAAAGGGCTGGGCTCCTCTTCTAAAAATGGTTGAGGGCTAAGGGTCTAAAATATTCTGGACTCACATGCCATTCCAACTCATTATACAAGCTTTGCTTAATTTATTAGCACCGTTGAAAAATGTCAGCTACCTATTGTATCATCATTACCCAATCTAGGGCCCGATCTCAGAACATTTCTTTTTGGAAAACAGAACGTTTGATAGCAACATTAGCCCAAACATTTTGAGAACTTTAGTCCAACCACTCACAATGTGTGAATTGTTGTAACCACAAGTGTACAATCAATATTTTTGGGATTTTCAACATTTTATGAAAACAATTATTTCTACCAAATGCAGACATTAATAACTAGAAAACTACACATCCTAGCCTAATTTATGGTGTAGAGTTGGAATATGTAGTCTGTTTTAGTGTATCTGGTGTGTATCTGCCTTCCACAAGGCCCTGAAAATAGTAGAAATTCCAAAATTTCATTGTCCGTATGTCATCCCGAGATACCATCTATGGTCCTATTTTTTTAACTATGATTTATGTTGGGTTAGGGCATATCTATGAAGTGAAAATCATATAGCAGTCTGTTGGGAACAAAATGTCAATTTGTGAAAAATATGCTAATATTCTGAAAACCAGAAAATAGGCCATTTGTGGCACCCCCAAAGGCAATGTGGGTATTTGTGCATCATATTCATATTTATATAATTTATTCTTACATATCTGAAGATGGTATGTTCCAAAAATGGTGTTGAGTCTGTGCTTCCTTCTTGTGGTCTGCACCTGCATACCAGCCAGTGTAATATGCTCTTGTCTTGTCGATGTAGTTACACATCATGCAGCTGCTCGCACTGTGTTCCCGCGTGCATGAACCATCGCACTGGCATCGTACACGCCCGCCTGTCGGAGTGATGACTCGTGGTTCGATCATTCGAGCTGTTTTGCCGTGAATCGCCCTGAGTTGTACTTTATTCGCAGTATTTGTGAAGGGGCCTTTAAGAAAGTTACCACTAAAGATTTATTTACTCAAATCACAGGTTTGCATGTGTTTATCATAGACATCTGTGTACAATTTTTAAGTCATGATTTTATTCAAAACCACTATTATGTACCTCATAATAATACAATAACATGCTTTTGGAGGGCGGCATGCATTTTCAGAGGCCCGACGTTCATGGCCAGTCGCCCAAAATGACAGATATCCGCCCTCGTCTAACTCGGGCGGATATCTGTCATTTTGGGCGACTGGCCATGAATGGAGGGACTCAGAAAATATATACCGCATGACAACAGCATGTTATTTGCATTATTAGCACTTTACTGAGATACACAATACGTAACGCGTACATAACAAGTTGGCTCACTTTAAACGTTTGTCATGTCTGCTGGCGCGCGCTACTCTCCGAATTCGGCAGTGCATCCTCATCAAGCTGGCTGCTTAATTGACTGCTGTTCATTGTCGTACTATCCATGAGAAAATCATCCGGAATATCCATAATGGGACCAACACACACTTCTCGCCTTTTTATCTTTTCCTCTGCGGACAGTTTTTTTTTTTTCCCCTCTGCAGACAGTTCTTGGGCTGCGCGCGCTATGACGTCATTTGTTTACGCACAGCAGGCGGGTATAGCCAGGTAGCCTCGATGTAAATCTATGATACCGGCCTAGCAACGCCTTGGTAAAGTGATAATAATGAAGAATTGCAGAGTCACATGATACAAACATTCATCTTTCACAGTATCTAGAAACATGGGAAAGAATGCACAGTTATCAGATCTAATCATACATCTTAAATTGAGTCTCAATCTTAGCAAGGTCAGCAGGACATAGAGTGTAATTGCAAGCTCCTCTACCTTGGGGACTAGGTAGAAAAAAGCAAATCACATATATGACACAAAACTAAAGTCATTTCAAATGGCAACTTTCTGGCTTTAAGAAACACTATAAGAAATCAGGAAAAATAAATGTGGCAGTCAGTAACGGTTACTTTTTTAGACCAAGCAGAGGGAAAAAAATATGGACTCACTCAATTCTGAGGAAGAAATTGTGGAATCATGAAAAACAAAAGAACGCTCCAACACATCACTAGTATTTTGTTGCACCACCTCTGGCTTTTATAACAGCTTGCAGTCTCTGAGGCATGGACTTAATGAGTGACAAACAGTACTCTTCATCAATCTGGCTCCAACTTTCTCTGATTGCTGTTGCCAGATCAGCTTTGCAGGTTGGAGCCTTGTCATGGACCATTTTCTTCAACTTCCACCAAAGATTTTCAATTGGATTAAGATCCGGACTATTTGCAGGCCATGACATTGACCCTATGTGTCTTTTTGCAAGGAATGTTTTCACAGTTTTTGCTCTATGGCAAGATGCATTATCATCTTGAAAAATGATTTCATCATCCCCAAACATCCTTTCAATTGATGGGATAAGAAAAGTGTCCAAAATATCAACGCAAACTTGTGCATTTATTGATGATGTAATGACAGCCATCTCCCCAGTGCCTTTAGCTGACATGCAGCCCCATATAATCAATGACTGAGGAAATTTACATGTTCTCTTCAGGCAGTCATCTTTATAAATCTCATTGGAACGGCACCAAACAAAAGTTCCAGCATCATCACCTTGCCCAATGCAGATTTGAGATTCATCACTGAATATGACTTTCATCCAGTCATCCACAGGCCACGATTGCTTTTCCTTAGCCCATTGTAGCTTTTCTGTATGTAAATCACATTTCCTTTAGGCGATTTCTTACATTTCGGTCACAGACGTTGACCCCAGTTTCCTCCCATTCGTTCCTCATTTGTTTTGTTGTGCATTTTCGATTTTGAGACATATTGCTTTAAGTTTTCTGTCTTGACGCTTTGATGTCTTCCTTGGTCTATCAGTATGTTTGCCTTTAACAACCTTCCCATGTTGTTTGTATTTGGTCCAGAGTTTAGACACAGCTGACTGTGAACACCAACATCTTTTGCAATATTGCATGATGATTACCCTCTTTAAGAGTTTGATAATCCTCTCCTTTGTTTCAATTGACATCTCTCGTGTTGGATCCATGATTCATGTCAGTCCACTTGGTGCAACAGCTCTCCAAGGTGTGATCACTCCTTTTTAGATGCAGACTAACGAGCAGATCTGATTTGATGCAGGTGTTAGTTTTGGGGATGAAAATTTACAGGGTGATTCCATAATTTATTCCTCAGAATTGAGTGAGTCCATATGTTTTTCCCTCTGCTTGGTCTAAAAAAAGTAACCGTTACTGACTGCCACAATTATTTTTCCTGATTTCTTATAGTGTTTCTTAAAGCCAGAAAGTTGCCATTTGAAATGACTTTAGTTTTGGGTCATGTCTGTGTCTGCTTTTTTTCTACAAAATTAAACAACTGAATGAACATCCTCCGAGGCTGGTGATTCCATAATTATTGCCAGGGGTTGTATTTTAGCCACTGAATATGGCAGGACAATTATACCAGTGATTAACAACTATGCTAATACTTTAACACAAATCCCAATGAACCCATCAGTCATCCTTTGTGACATGAGCTATTTTCATCCTCACTCTGGACAAATTCATCATTATATAACGGCTGAGTGGATCCTTGTCATTTGATTGGTGCTTTGTATGTCACATGACATGGATTAATTCATCCCATTTGTGTTGCATTGCATTTGGAGTGTGGCTTTGTTCCATTTAGAGTGCAAATATGGTTCCATACGTTTGGTACCACTGCACTCTCACGTGCACGCGTGCCAGCATGCATGCGCACACACACACACGCGCATCTTCATGCATGCACACACACGTGATTGCGCATGCAATGCACGTGTACACATGCGCGTGCACGTGATCATGCATGCGAGCACGTGTGCATGCGCGATCATGTGTGTGCGCATGCACGAGGATGCGCATGCATGTGTGTGCATGCACACGCGCACAACGACTCTCCCAAGACATAATTTGATTGAACTAATTGAGGCTGCTAATTCTCACACACACACACACACACACACACACACACACACACACACACACACACACACACACACACACACACACACACACACACACACACACACACATTTGTTTTTACATTCTTTCAATGGAACAAATATTTAATTTGGTGAAGGCTGGAACAAACCATTCAACAAGGTGTACCATTGAACTCATAAACATTCATTATTTGTATATCAGTCTCAATGCTTCTGCAGCTATAAATCTTGCTGTTCTAGGTCTGTTGGCCCTGCCTGTTGGCTTTATTTCAGCTAAATCTTATGTCATGAAACTAAAGACAAGCCCAGCTTATGACAGCATTAATAAAACCAATGCTTTACAGCAATAATACACACACACAAAAAAAAAAATTCAAACACTGGTGGCTCGTCATGTCAAAAACAAGGAGAAACGACAGCAACACATATGCTGCAAGTTACATTCAAGTGTGAAAGAAGAAAATATTTAAAAGTCATATAAAAAACTGACTTCAGACTTCAGACAACTCTATTGATCCCAAAAAAGGGCAATTACGTTTACACTCCAATTACCTCAGACAAGATATAGCAATTAATGTTTGCTTGCCTCTACTGGTGGTTGGCTCTCACTGCGGTATTGTATCACTTCCTGTTCCGGAGCACAGCGGTGTTTTGCTGTATCTGTTAGCTGTTTAATCTGCGCAGTTAGATTGATCTAGTTACCTAGATAACGATTTGTTTCACAGTGTAATCTTCACGTGCCTTAACTAAAGCACTCCCTCTGCTGAATCACCTCTAAATTATTTACACATTATTCACTTTGTGTGTTTTTAGGAATTCGCTAGCTTAGCGCAGCTACTAGCTCTTAGCCAGTTTAGCATGGCGGCTTCTCCTGTCTCTCCTGCACTTTTCTGCTCTGGGTGTGAAATGTTTAGTTATTCCTCGGCCTCCTTTAGCAGTAATGGTACTTGTAATAAGTGTAGCTTATTCGTAGCTTTGGAGGCCAGGCTGGGCGAATTGGAGACTCGGCTCCGCACCGTGGAAAATTCTACAGCTAGCCAGGTCCCTGTAGTCGGTGTGGACCAAGGTAGCTTAGCCGCCGTTAGTTTCCCTCTGGCAGATCCCGAGCAGCCGGGAAAGGAGGCCGACTGGGTGACTGTGAGGAGGAAGCGTAGTTGTAAACAGAAGCCCCGTGTACACCGCCAACCCATTCACATTTCTAACCGTTTTTCCCCACTTGCCGACACACCCGCCGAGGATCAAACTCTGGTTATTGGCGACTCTGTTTTGAGAAATGTGAAGTTAACGACACCAGCAACCATAGTCAATTGTCTTCCGGTGGCCAGAGCAGGCGACATCGAAGGAAATTTGAAACTGCTGGCTAAGGCTAAGCATAAATTTGGTAAGATTGTAATTCACGTCGGCAGTAATGACACCCGGTTACGCCAATCGGAGGTCACTAAAATTAACATTGAATCGGTGTGTAACTTTGCAAAAACAATGTCGGACTCTATAGTTTTCTCTGGGCCCCTCCCCAATCGGACCGGGAGTGACATGTTTAGCCGCATGTTCTCCTTGAATTGCTGGCTGTCTGAGAGGTGTCCAAAAAATGAGGTGGGCTTCATAGATAATTGGCAAAGCTTCTGGGGAAAACCTGGTCTTGTTAGGAGAGACGGCATGCATCCCACTTTGGATGGAGCAGCTCTCATTTCTAGAAATCTGGCCAATTTTCTTAAATCCTCCAAACCGTGACTATCCAGGGTTGGGACCAGGAAGCAGAGTTGTATTCTTACACACCTCTCTGCAGCTTCTCTCCCCCTGCCATCCCCTCATTACCCCATCCCCGTAGAGACGGTGCCTGCTCCCAGACCACCAATAACCAGCAAAAATCTATTTAAGCATAAAAATTCAAAAAGAAAAAATAATATAGCACCTTCAACTGCACCACAGACTAAAACAGTTAAATGTGGTCTATTAAACATTAGGTCTCTCTCTTCTAAGTCCCTGTTAGTAAATGATATAATAATTGATCAACATATTGATTTATTCTGCCTTACAGAAACCTGGTTACAGCAGGATGAATATGTTAGTTTAAATGAGTCAACTCCCCCGAGTCACACTAACTGCCAGAATGCTCGTAGCACAGGCCGAGGCGGAGGATTAGCAGCAATCTTCCATTCCAGCTTAATAATTAATCAAAAACCCAGACAGAGCTTTAATTCATTTGAAAGCTTGACTCTTAGTCTTGTCCATCCAAATTGGAAGTCCCAAAAACAGTTTTATTTGTTATTATCTATCGTCCACCTGATCGTTACTGTGAGTTTCTCTGTGAATTTTCAGACCTTTTGTCTGACTTACTGCTTAGCTCAGATAAGATAATTATAGTGGGCGATTTTAACATCCACACAGATGCTGAGAATGACAGCCTCAACACTGCATTTAATCTATTATTAGACTCAATTGGCTTTGCTCAAAATGTAAATGAGTCCACCCACCACTTTAATCATATCTTAGATCTTGTTCTGACTTATGGTATGGAAATTGAAGACTTAACAGTATTCCCTGAAAACTCCCTTCTGTCTGATCATTTCTTAATAACATTTACATTTACTCTGATGGACTACCCAGCAGTGGGGAATAAGTTTCATTACACTAGAAGTCTTTCAGAAAGCGCTGTAACTAGGTTTAAGGATATGATTCCTTCTTTATGTTCTCTGATGCCATATACCAGGGGTAGGCAACCTGTTCCAGAAAGAGCCATGAGGGTGCAGGTTTTCTTTGCAGCCACTGACTCCACCAGGTGATTTCACTGATTAACTGATTCCATCTGCTCAAAGTGATATTAATCAGTGAAATCACCTGGTGGAGTCAGTGGCTGCAAAGAAAACCTGCACCCTCATGGCTCTTTCTGGAACAGGTTGCCTACCCCTGCCATATACCAACACAGTGCAGAGTAGCTACCTAAACTCTGTAAGTGAGATAGAGTATCTCGTCAATAGTTTTACATCCTCATTGAAGACAACTTTGGATGCTGTAGCTCCTCTGAAAAAGAGAGCTTTAAATCAGAAGTGCCTGACTCCGTGGTATAACTCACAAACTCGCAGCTTAAAGCAGATAACCCGTAAGTTGGAGAGGAAATGGCGTCTCACTAATTTAGAAGATCTTCACTTAGCCTGGAAAAAGGGTCTGTTGCTCTATAAAAAAGCCCTCCGTAAAGCTAGGACATCTTACTACTCATCACTAATTGAAGAAAATAAGAACAACCCCAGGTTTCTTTTCAGCACTATAGCCAGGCTGACAAAGAGTCAGAGCTCTATTGAGCTGGGTATTCCTTTAACTTTAACTAGTAATGACTTCATGACTTTCTTTGCTAATAAAATTTTAACTATTAGAGAAAAAATTACTCATAACCATCCCAAAGATGTATCGTTATCTTTGGCTGCTTTCAGTGATGCCGGTATTTGGTTAGACTCTTTCTCTCAGATTGTTCTGTCTGAGTTATTTTCATTAGTTACTTCATCCAAATCATCAACATGTCTATTAGACCCCATTCCTACCAGGCTGCTCAAGGAAGCCCTACCATTATTTAATGCTTCGATCTTAAATATGATCAATCTATCTTTATTAGTTGGCTATGCACCACAGGCTTTTAAGGTGGCAGTAATTAAACCATTACTTAAAAAGCCATCACTTGACCCAGCTATCTTAGCTAATTATAGGCCAATCTCCAACCTTCCTTTTCTCTCAAAAATTCTTGAAAGGGTAGTTGTAAAATAGCTAACTGATCATCTGCAGAGGAATGGTCTATTTGAAGAGTTTCAGTCAGGTTTTAGAATTCATCATAGTACAGAAACAGCATTAGTGAAGGTTACAAATGATCTTCTTATGGCCTCAGACAGTGGACTCATCTCTGTGCTTGTTCTGTTAGACCTCAGTGCTTCTTTTGATACTGTTGACCATAAAATTTTATTACAGAGATTAGAGCATGCCATAGGTATTAAAGGCACTGCGCTGCGGTGGTTTGAATCATATTTATCTAATAGATTACAATTTGTTCATGTAAATGGGGAATCTTCTTCACAGACTAAGGTTAATTATGGAGTTCCACAAGGTTCTGTGCTAGGACCAATTTTATTCACTTTATACATGCTTCCCTTAGGCAGTATTATTAGACGGCATTGCTTAAATTTTCATTGTTACGCAGATGATACCCAGCTGTATCTATCCATGAAGCCAGAGGACACACACCAATTAGCTAAACTGCAGGATTGTCTTACACATATAAAGACATGGATGACCTCTAATTTCTTGCTTTTAAACTCAGATAAAACTGAAGTTATTGTACTTGGCCCCACAAATCTTAGAAACATGGTGTCTAACCAGATCCTTACTCTTGATGGCATTACCCTGACCTCTAGTAATACTGTGAGAAATCTTGGAGTTATTTTTGATCAGGATATGTCATTCAAAGCGCATATTAAACAAATATGTAGGACTGCTTTTTTGCATTTACGCAATATCTCTAAAATTAGAAAGGTCTTGTCTCAGAGTGATGCTGAAAAACTAATTCATGCATTTATTTCCTCTAGGCTGGACTATTGTAATTCATTATTATCAGGTTGTCCTAAAAGGTCCCTGAAAAGCCTTCAGTTAATTCAAAATGCTGCAGCTAGAGTACTAACAGGGACTAGAATGAGAGAGCATATCTCACCCATATTGGCCTCTCTTCATTGGCTTCCTGTTAATTCTAGAATAGAATTTAAAATTCTTCTTCTTACTTATAAGGTTTTGAATAATCAGGTCCCATCTTCGTGTGTTACCTGTGCTGCTCCGCAGCCTGTCCAGTGGATTTTTATTTTATTATTTTATTTTATTTTTTTATTTTTTTTTTTAGCACTGTTGTCGTGCGTTACCTGTGCTGCTCCACAGCCTGTCCAGTGGATTTTTATTTAGCGCTGTTGTCGTGCGTTACCTGTGCTGCTCCACAGCCTGTCTAGTGGATTTTTATTTTGTTTTAGCACTGTTGTCGTGCGTTGCCTGTGCTGCTCCACAGCCTGTCCAGTGGATTTTTATTTTTATTTTATTTTATTTTTTAGCACTGTTGTTGTGCGTTACCTGTGCTGCTCCACAGCCTGTCCAGTGGATTTTTATTTTATTTTATTTTATTTTTTAGCACTGTTGTTGTGCGTTACCTGTGCTGCTCCACAGCCTGTCTAGTGGATTTTTATTTTATTTTAGCACTGTTGTCGTGCGTTACCTGTGCTGCTCCACAGCCTGTCTAGTGGATTTTTATTTTGTTTTAGCACTGTTGTCGTGCGTTGCCTGTGCTGCTCCACAGCCTGTCCAGTGGATTTTGATTTTGATTTTATTTTTTTTGGCACTGTTGTCGTGTGTTACCTGTGCTGCTCCACAGCCTGTCTAGTGGATTTTTATTTTATTTTTACCACTGTTGTCGTGTGTTACCTGTGCTGCTCCGCAGCCTGTCCAGTGGATTTTTATTTTATTATTTTATTTTATTTATTTATTTATTTATTTTTTTTAGCACTGTTGTCGTGCGTTACCTGTGCTGCTCCACAGCCTGTCCAGTGGATTTTTATTTTATTTTTTAGCACTGTTGTCGTGCGTTACCTGTGCTGCTCCACAGCCTGTCCAGTGGATTTTTATTTTATTTTTTACCACTGTTGTCGTGCGTTACCTGTGCTGCTCCACAGCCTGTCCAGTGGATTTTTATTTTTATTTTATTTTTTTGGGCGCTGTTGTCGTGCGTTACCTGTGCTGCTCCACAGCCTGTCCAGTGGATTTTTATTTAGCGCTGTTGTCGTGCGTTACCTGTGCTGCTCCACAGCCTGTCTAGTGGATTTTTATTTTGTTTTAGCACTGTTGTCGTGCGTTGCCTGTGCTGCTCCACAGCCTGTCCAGTGGATTTTTATTTTATTTTATTTTTTAGCACTGTTGTCGTGCGTTACCTGTGCTGCTCCACAGCCTGTCTAGTGGATTTTTATTTTGTTTTAGCACTGTTGTTGTGCGTTACCTGTGCTGCTCCACAGCCTGTCTAGTGGATTTCTATTTTGTTTTAGCACTGTTGTTGTGCGTTACCTGTGCTGCTCCACAGCCTGTCTAGTGGATTTCTATTTTGTTTTAGCACTGTTGTCGTGCGTTACCTGTGCTGCTCCACAGCCTGTCTAGTGGATTTCTATTTTGTTTTAGCACTGTTGTTGTGCGTTACCTGTGCTGCTCCACAGCCTGTCTAGTGGATTTCTATTTTGTTTTAGCACTGTGTCGTGCGTTACCTGTGCTGCTCCACAGCCTGTCTAGTGGATTTCTATTTTGTTTTAGCACTGTTGTCGTGCGTTACCTGTGCTGCTCCACAGCCTGTCTAGTGGATTTCTATTTTGTTTTAGCACTGTTGTCGTGCGTTACCTGTGCTGCTCCACAGCCTGTCTAGTGGATTTCTATTTTGTTTTAGCACTGTTGTCGTGCGTTACCTGTGCTGCTCCACAGCCTGTCTAGTGGATTTCTATTTTGTTTTAGCACTGTTGTTGTGCGTTACCTGTGCTGCTCCACAGCCTGTCTAGTGGATTTCTATTTTGTTTTAGCACTGTTGTTGTGCGTTACCTGTGCTGCTCCACAGCCTGTCTAGTGGATTTCTATTTTGTTTTAGCACTGTTGTCGTGCATTACCTGTGCTGCTCCACAGCCTGTCTAGTGGATTTTTATTTTGTTTTAGCACTGTTGTCGTGCGTTGCCTGTGCTGCTCCACAGCCTGTCCAGTGGATTTTTATTTTTATTTTTTAGCACTGTTGTTGTGCGTTACCTGTGCTGCTCCACAGCCTGTCTAGTGGATTTTTATTTTATTTTAGCACTGTTGTCGTGCGTTACCTGTGCTGCTCCACAGCCTGTCTAGTGGATTTTTATTTTGTTTTAGCACTGTTGTCGTGCGTTGCCTGTGCTGCTCCACAGCCTGTCCAGTGGATTTTTATTTTTATTTTATTTTATTTTTTAGCGCTGTTGTCGTGCGTTACCTGTGCTGCTCCACAGCCTGTCTAGTGGATTTTTATTTTGTTTTAGCACTGTTGTCGTGCGTTGCCTGTGCTGCTCCACAGCCTGTCCAGTGGATTTTTATTTTTATTTTATTTTTTAGCACTGTTGTTGTGCGTTACCTGTGCTGCTCCACAGCCTGTCCAGTGGATTTTTATTTTGTTTTAGCACTGTTGTTGTGCGTTACCTGTGCTGCTCCACAGCCTGTCTAGTGGATTTTTATTTTGTTTTAGCACTGTTGTCGTGCGTTACCTGTGCTGCTCCACAGCCTGTCTAGTGGATTTTTATTTTGTTTTAGCACTGTTGTTGTGCGTTACCTGTGCTGCTCCACAGCCTGTCTAGTGGATTTCTATTTTGTTTTAGCACTGTTGTTGTGCGTTACCTGTGCTGCTCCACAGCCTGTCTAGTGGATTTCTATTTTGTTTTAGCACTGTTGTCGTGCGTTGCCTGTGCTGCTCCACAGCCTGTCTAGTGGATTTTTATTTTGTTTTAGCACTGTTGTCGTGCGTTGCCTGTGCTGCTCCACAGCCTGTCCAGTGGATTTTTATTTTTATTTTTTAGCACTGTTGTTGTGCGTTACCTGTGCTGCTCCACAGCCTGTCTAGTGGATTTTTATTTTATTTTAGCACTGTTGTCGTGCGTTACCTGTGCTGCTCCACAGCCTGTCTAGTGGATTTTTATTTTATTTTAGCACTGTTGTCGTGCGTTACCTGTGCTGCTCCACAGCCTGTCTAGTGTCGGATTCCCTGTTTGGGAATCCGCTAGCTTAGCGTAGCTACTAGCTCTTAGCCGTTTTAGCATGGCGGCTTCTCCTGTCTCTCCCGTACTTTTCTGCTCTGGGTGTGAAATGTTTAGTTATTCCTCGGCCTCTTTTAGCAGTAACGGTACATGTAATAAGTGCAGCTTATTCGTAGCTTTGGAGGCCAGGCTGGGCGAATTGGAGGCTCGGCTCCGCACCGTGGAAAATTCTACAGCTAGCCAGGCCCCTGTAGTCGGTGCGGACCAAGGTAGCTTAGCCGCCGTTAGTTCCCCCCTGGCAGACCCCGTGCAGTCGGGAAGGCAGGCTGACTGGGTGACTGTGAGGAGGAAGCGTAGCCCTAAACAGAAGCCCCGTGTACACCGTCAACCCGTTCACATCTCTAACCGTTTTTCCCCACTCGACGATACCCTCGCCGAGGATCAAACTCTGGTTATTGGCGACTCTGTTTTGAGAAATGTGAAGTTAGCGACACCAGCAACCATTGTCAATTGTCTTCCGGGGGCCAGAGCAGGCGACATCGAAGGACATTTGAAATTGCTGGCTAAGGCTAAGCGTAAATTTGGTAAGATTGTAATTCACGTCGGCAGTAATGACACTCGGTTACGCCAATCGGAGGTCACTAAAATTAACATTGAATCGGTGTGTAACTTTGCAAAAACAATGTCGGACTCTGTTGTTTTCTCTGGGCCCCTCCCCAATCAGACCGGGAGTGACATGTTTAGCCGCATGTTCTCCTTGAATTGCTGGCTGTCTGAGTGGTGTCCAAAAAATGAGGTGGGCTTCATTGATAATTGGCAAAGCTTCTGGGGAAAACCTGGTCTTGTTAGGAGAGACGGCATCCATCCCACTTTAGAGGGAGCAGCTCTCATTTCTAGAAATCTGGCCAATTTTTTGGGATCCTCCAAACTGTGACTGTCTAGCGTTGGGACCAGGAGGCAGAGCTGTGGTCTTATACACCTCTCTGCAGCTTCTCTCCCCCTGCCATCCCCCTATTACCCCATCCCCGTAGAGACGGTGCCTGCTCCCAGACCACCAATAACTAGCAAAAATCTATTTAAGCATAAAAATTCAAAAAGAAAAAATAATATAGCACCTTCAATTGCACCACAGACTAAAACAGTTAAATGTGGTCTATTAAACATTAGGTCTCTTTCTTCTAAGTCCCTGTTGGTAAATGATATAATAATTGATCAACGTATTGATTTATTCTGCCTAACAGAAACTTGGTTACAGCAGGATGAATATGTTAGTTTAAATGAGTCAACACCCCCGAGTCACACTAACTGTCAGAATGCTCGTAGCACGGGCCGGGGCGGAGGATTAGCAGCAATCTTCCATTCCAGCTTATTAATTAATCAAAAACCTAGACAGAGCTTTAATTCATTTGAAAGCTTGTCTCTTAGTCTTGTCCATCCAAATTGGAAGTCCCAAAAAACAGTTTTATTTGTTATTATCTATCGTCCACCTGGTCGTTACTGTGAGTTTCTCTGTGAATTTTCAGACCTTTTGTCTGACTTAGTGCTTAGCTCAGACAAGATAATTATAGTGGGCGATTTTAACATCCACACAGATGCTGAGAATGACAGCCTCAACACTGCATTTAATCTATTATTAGACTCTATCGGTTTTGCTCAAAAAGTAAATGAGTCCACCCACCACTTTAATCATATTTTAGATCTTGTTCTGACTTATGGTATGGAAATAGAAGACTTAACAGTATTCCCTGAAAACTCCCTTTTGTCTGATCATTTTTTAATAACATTTACATTTACCCTGATGGACTACCCTGCAGTGGGGAATAAGTTTCATTACACTAGAAGTCTTTCAGAAAGCGCTGTAACTAGGTTTAAGGATATGATTCCTTCTTTATGTTCTCTAATGTCATATACCAACACAGAGCAGAGTAGCTACCTAAACTCTGTAAGGGAGTTAGAGTATCTTGTCAATAGTTTTACATCCTCATTGAAGACAACTTTGGATGCTGTAGCTCCTCTGAAAAAGAGAGCTTTAAATCAGAAGTGTCTGACTCCGTGGTATAACTCACAAACTCGTAGCTTAAAGCAGATAACCCGTAAGTTGGAGAGGAAATGGCGTCTCACTAATTTAGAAGATCTTCACTTAGCCTGGAAAAAGAGTTTGTTGCTCTATAAGAAAGCCCTTCGTGAAGCTAGGACATCTTTCTACTCATCACTAATTGAAGAAAATAAGAACAACCCCAGGTTTCTTTTCAGCACTGTAGCCAGGCTGACAAAGAGTCAGAGCTCTATTGAGCTGAGTATTCCATTAACTTTAACTAGTAATGACTTCATGACTTTCTTTGCTAACAAAATTTTGACTATTAGAGAAAAAATTACTCATAACCATCCCAAAGATGTATTGTTATCTTTGGCTGCTTTCAGTGATGCCGGTATTTGGTTAGACTCTTTCTCTCCGATTGTTCTGTCTGAGTTATTTTCATTAGTTACTTCATCCAAACCATCAACATGCTTATTAGACCCCATTCCTGCCAGGCTGCTCAAGGAAGTCCTACCATTATTTAATGCTTCAATCTTAAATATGATCAATCTATCTTTGTTAGTTGGTTATGTACCACAGGCCTTTAAGGTGGCAGTAATTAAACCATTACTTAAAAAGCCATCACTTGACCCAGCTATCTTAGCTAATTATAGGCCAATCTCCAACCTTCCTTTTCTCTCAAAGATTCTTGAGAGGGTAGTTGTAAAACAGCTAACTGATCACCTGCAGAGGAATGGTCTATTTGAAGAGTTTCAGTCAGGTTTTAGAATTCATCATAGTACAGAAACAGCATTAGTGAAGGTTACAAATGATCTTCTTATGACTTCGGACAGTGGACTTATCTCTGTGCTTGTTCTGTTGGACCTCAGTGCTGCTTTTGATACTGTTGACCATAAAATTTTATTACAGAGATTAGAGCATGTCATAGGTATTAAAGGCATTGCGCTGCGGTGGTTTGAATCATATTTGTCTAATAGATTACAGTTTGTTCATGTAAATGGGGAATCTTCTTCACAGACTAAAGTTAATTATGGAGTTCCACAAGGTTCTGTGCTAGGACCAATTTTATTCACTTTATACATGCTTCCCTTGGGCAGTATTATTAGACGGTATTGCTTAAATTTTCATTGTTACGCAGATGATACCCAGCTTTATCTATCCATGAAGCCAGAGGATACGCACCAATTAGCTAAACTGCAGGATTGTCTTACAGACATAAAGACATGGATGACCTCTAATTTCCTGCTTTTAAACTCAGATAAAACTGAAGTTATTGTACTTGGCCCCACAAATCTTAGAAGCATAGTGTCTAACCAGATCGTTACTCTGGATGGCATTTCCCTGATCTCTAGTAATACTGTGAGAAATCTTGGAGTTATTTTTGATCAGGATATGTCATTCAAAGCGCATATTAAACAAATATGTAGGACTGCCTTTTTGCATTTACGCAATATCTCTAAAATCAGAAAGGTCTTGTCTCAGAGTGATGCTGAAAAACTAATTCATGCATTTGTTTCCTCTAGGCTGGACTATTGTAATTCATTATTATCAGGTTGTCCTAAAAGTTCCCTAAAAAGCCTTCAGTTGGTTCAGAATGCTGCAGCTAGAGTACTGACGGGGACTAGCAGGAGAGAGCATATCTCACCCGTGTTGGCCTCCCTTCATTGGCTTCCTGTTAATGCTAGAATAGAATTTAAAATTCTTCTTCTTACTTATAAGGTTTTGAATAATCAGGTCCCATCTTATCTTAGGGACCTCATAGTACCATATTACCCCATTAGAGCGCTTCGCTCTCAGACTGCGGGCTTACTTGTAGTTCCTAGGGTTTGTAAGAGTAGAATGGGAGGCAGAGCCTTCAGCTTTCAGGCTCCTCTCCTGTGGAACCAGCTCCCAATTCAGATCAGGGAGACAGATACCCTCTCTACTTTTAAGATTAGGCTTAAAACTTTCCTTTTCGCTAAGGCTTATAGTTAGGGCTGGATCGGGTGACCCTGGACCATCCCTTGGTTATGTTGCTTTAGACGTAGACTGTGTTTCATAATTATTGTATGGCCTTGCCTTGCAATGTGGAGTGCCTTGGGGCAACTGTTTGTTGTGATTTGGCGCTATACAAGAAAAAAGTTGATTGATTGATTGATCTTATCTTAGGGACCTCATAGTACCATATCACCCCAATAGAGCACTTCGCTCTCAGACTGCAGGCTTACTTGTAGTTCCTAGGGTTTGTAAGAGTAGAATGGGAGGCAGAGCCTTCAGCTTTCAGGCTCCTCTCCTGTGGAACCAGCTCCCAATTCAGATCAGGGAGACAGACACCCTCTCTACTTTTAAGATTAGGCTTAAAACTTTCCTTTTTGCTAAAGCTTATAGTTAGGGCTGGATCAGGTGACCCTGAACCATCCCTTAGTTATGCTGCGATAGACTTAGACTACTGGGGGGGTTCCCATGATGCACTGAGTGTTTCTTTCTCTTTTTGCTCTGTATGCACCACTCTGCATTTAATCATTAGTGATTGATCTCTGCTCCCCTCCACAGCATGTCTTTTTCCTGGTTCTCTCCCTCAGCCCCAACCAGTCCCAGCAGAAGACTGCCCCTCCCTGAGCCTGGTTCTGCTGGAGGTTTCTTCCTGTTAAAAGGGAGTTTTTCCTTCCCACTGTCGCCAAGTGCTTGCTTACAGGGGGTTGTTTTGACCGTTGGGGTTTTTACGTAATTATTGTATGGCCTTGCCTTACAATATAAAGCGCCTTGGGGCAACTGTTTGTTGTGATTTGGCGCTATATAAATAAAACTGATTGATTGACTGACTGATTGATTAATTCACAATTATTACTTGTTCACCGTAATAATGGTACACATCAAATTTAAAGACAACACATATACATTTGACATTGTTTATGTTCACTGAACTTGAAGTAGTCCATCTCCGAATTGAGGCAAAGTGGGTGAAGGCCGCAGCAGGATGGGTCCCGCGCCGCCCAGCCTGGGGGTTGAAGGCTGCAGTAGTAAAAAAAAAACACACTGTCTTCGAGGTGGCAAGGAGGAAGCCAGGGTGGGGGGAGTGGAGAGACACGAGGGGGGGTAATAGGGATGGAGGGAGGGAGACATGCGTCGTGTGCAGATGAGTTTAATTTCTGTCGATTTCTGTCCATGTGTGTGTAAAGTCTGACAGTTTCTGTCCGTGTGTGTGTAAAGTCTGATGTTGCTAGGCAACAGCAGGCTGGGGGGGGGGGGGGGAATTCCTTCACCAGATCCTTCTGGGGGAAGAGCAGGGAATTTGGCCTTCAGGAGCCGATAAGACTGCCATGTTGATGTTTGGCGGAGAGATACAGAATTCTATTTACTGCACCCCTGACTGTCAAGAGTCCACATTTATGAAGAATATTCTCTGGTCCTCAGCAGTACAATTCCTTTGCAATGCAGTGATTTGTTCCGAGATTGAATCCATTTTGCATTTGAGTTCAAGAGTTCACGCAGTCTGAGATTACACAGCATTGCCCAACTCATTAATTATGACGGACTGATGAGGGGACAAAATTCTGGAAGCAGCCATCTTGGAAATATTCCTGTGGGTCAGGGCAAAGCACAAACCAATCAGCACCAAACCTCCCACCATAATGCGAATACGAATGAATCCTCAACGTCTTCCACAGAGAGTGGAGCCACATGTCACACTCCATTCTCTCAGCTGTCGAGAGCAAAACCCGCTGGGTAGGTTCCATCCGGGCACGCAGGGTCCCCAAACCCTGATCTCCTTGTCGAAAACAAATGGTGTCAGTGGTGTTGAGAGACCAGCTGATCAATTCCATAGTTAATCCAAATCATAATTTGAAGAATTCACAGTCTGGTGAAGCTGGGACTTTGAAGGTCAGAGCGGAGATAGAGAGCAGAAAGGAGAAGAGGAGAGGGGAGGAATGCGACCGTCCGAGTCCAAGCTGTTCTGCCACAAGATTTAGTCTGTCATGTGTAACCGTGTAAATATTTTATGCTAAATTCATCATATTTGTGGAAAAGTAGAAGACATCAAGATTTTAAAGCTTGGAATATCCTCCATTTCCAAGGTGGATATCAGCCATTTGTTATCTGGGTAATTCTACAAAATAGAATTGCAATCAGAGCAAATTTTTTAATGGTAAACCAGATTTTGCTGTCAATATAATTCCATTACCATCGAACTACCCATCTGCTTTTTCTTGCACAGCAAAATGGGTCACATCTCATATGCAGATTACACGTTATCATATGCAAAATTGGTAAATGCATTCTTATTGTGCTCTTGCATCTGTCATGTTGTCCCGTGTGAGGTGAGCTTTAAGCCTTTTCCTGCATTCATGATCTTTACAGTCATAATTGTTCCTTTTTGTATCCATGTATTTCCAGTGACAGCATGGTGGCTGAGTGGTTAACACTGTTGCCTCACAGCAAGAAGGTCTTGGGATTACTTCCCATCTGTTCCTTTCTGTGTGGAGTTTGAGTGTTCTCCCTGTGCTTGTGTGGGTTCCCTCATGGTACTCTCGTTTCTCCCACGTCCAAGCACATGCAGGTTAGGGAAATTGGAAACGTTAAATTGAAATAAACAAAACATCTCTGCTCTGTCAAAGATCAGAATCAATCAAAAATCAAAATAGTCTTTATTCACCAAGTATCTTCAAAGAATAGAAGGAATTTGACTCCGGTTTGAAGTGTACTCTCTCTCTCTACTATCGTATAAATTAACACTAAACACTAAGTAATGCACACTAAATTTGTTTTTTTGTTTTTTTTTGGCAATCATTTATTTTATTATTGTTACCAGTCTATTACATCTGTTTGTTTTCAGTGTAACTGCTGTGAATTGTAGCTCATTATTTTACTCCTGTGTGATTAGGAGTGGTTAGCATTTTTGTTAGCAGTTAGCTCACGCTAGATTGGCTATACTCATGGATTTTATTGTGCACAAAGTACACTACTTTACACTTTACATAAATCCTGCACAATTCTGGCAGATGGGATGGCTCTTTTAGAGAGTTGTGTTCGTAAACTACAAGGGTAGGCTGAAAAGTTCTAAGGCTGACTATGATGCAGTTGTCGAATTGAACAAATTCAGGGTTATTTTTCTACATAGTCTCCCTGTAACTCCACACACTTCTTCCAGCGGTGCTTGAGTGCTTCGATTCCCTTGGCATAGAAGCTTTCATCTTGAGAGTCAAAATAGTCCTCAGCGGCAGCCATCACCTCATCATTGCTCCGATAGTGCTTCCCAGCCAAGTTTTTTTTTTTTTTTTTCAGGTTTGGGAACAGATGAAAGTCCGAGGGTGCCAAGTCAGGGGAGTATGGTGGGTGATCTACCAGTTCGAATCCACACTCGTGGATAGTGGCCATGGTCACTGTTGACTTGTGAGCTGGGGCATTGTCTTGATGGAACAGCACCCCTTTTGTCAGCTTTCCTGGTCACTTCTTTTTGATAGCCTCGCAATAACTGTCTCAGTAGATTAGAATAGTACTGTCCATTTATGGTTTGTCCCTTTTCAAGATAGTCCACGAACACAATGCCCTTGGCATCCCAGAAAACTGAAACCATGACCTTCCCCGCAGACAAAACGACCTTGGCTTTCTTTGGAGGTGGTGACCTTGGGTGTTTCCACTGCATTGATTGTTTTTTTGTCTCTGGTTCAAAGTGATGAACCCAACACTCATCCTGGGTAAGAAAACTTTCCATGTAATTGACTGGATCCTCTTCAAATTGATCAGGTGTCAGAAGACGTGGCACCTACCGAGCTGACACCTTTGACATTCCAAGTTCTTCATGCAGAATGTGTTCAATTATCTCACGGAATATTCCCACAGCATTTGCTAGCTGATTAATCGTTGATCGTCTGTCGTCCATCACCATTTCATGAACAAGGTCAATGTTTTTCTGGGTTGTGGCTGTTGCAGGCTGCCCAGACCTTGGCTCATCTTCAAGGCTCTCTCTGCCCCTCTTAAATTCAGTTGCCCACTTCTGCACTGTAGATATGGAGGGAGCTTCATCCCCTAATTTAGCAACCATATCCGGATGAATGTCCTTGGGCTTTAACCCCTTCTTATGCAGGTACTTAATCACACCGCTATGCCAGATTTTGTCTAGTTTTGCATTTCCCTCTACCACGAACTTTCAAACTTTGCTATGAACCACAAACTACCTCACAACCTGGAAGAAAAAACACAGTTAGTCATCAGAAGAGTTGAACTTAATGCATGCCAAGTTTTATTCAAATGGCATTTCTCCTTCTTGGTGAGCCTTAGAACTTTTCAGCCTACCCTCTTAGAACAGCTTCTTACTTCAGTGGAGTTAGATGTTACAGGCAATCCAAACGAGGTTAGTGTTGGGCCGGCAAGCATGCCCATTAGCATTAGCCTGGAAATGCCAGCTGTGGATGACAGCTTTCAGACTGTGGTTAGGCAGAGGAGGTCACGTAGGGCTTGGTGCCTGGTTGCTGTACCCCGGTCACACTCGCCACTGTGAACTGTGAACTGGTTTTCTTCCTTGGATATGCCTGTTTTTAGTCCTTTGAGCCAACAGGTTACTTCCACTCCTATTTCCAGGCCGAAATGCCGGGCTTTAGTGATATGAGATTCTATCACCCGCAAAGTCAGGTTACAGATGCCGGCTGATGATAAATATATTCCTGGGGCCAGAGCTCCTGACATTGCCTCCCATTTTAGGGTGCTGACACTGCAGAAGGGCAGACAGACAAAGGAACATGACACGAGATACAGCAAAATAGTTATTCACGTCGGCGCCAATGATATCAGAATGAAGCAATTTGAGGTCACAAAAATGGACATAGAGAGGACTTCTGACCTTGCCAGAAAGATGTGTCAGCATCAATTAATCGTCTCTGTTCCCCTCCCCTCTCGTAGTATTAATGGGTACTGATGAGGTGTTTAGCAGACTGACATTGTTAAATAGGTGGCTGGTGCAATTTGTAGACAGCAAGGCTTTAGTTTAATTGATAACTGCCCTTCATTTTGGGGCCACTGTAGCTTGCTGATGCCGGATGGCTTTCACCTTACAGGAGAAGGCGCTGCCATCTAGTCTGTGAACATAGATAAAGCTCTACAGGGAGAGTAACATTAGGACATTACAGCAGGTCAGGGAGCAGGTGATTAGAGACCCTACAAGGCTTATGACGAATGTGGATGTGGAATCCATTACCTTAGCAGGGGAAATTAGTGCAAAAAACTGACTATGGTGGTAGTGCAGTTTATGTGGCATGGAGGGAAATTTGTCCAGTTGAGACTGTGGCCTGTTTCCTCAGATGTGTCCATAAAAATCATGGAGGGATATGCTTTGCAAACTTAATACCCATTACTACATTGGATGTTGTTAAAATTGAGGATGGCCTGCTGGCTGTTCCAGCAATATCAAAGATTTTGTGTCTGCTACCTACAACCCATGTGGTAGACCTTTCCAAAATGTCAAATGTTACAAAATCTTTTGGGCCACATGTTGTTCTTGTTCCACAAATAAAATAAAAGATCTGTGCCAAATTTTATTGTAATCAGACATTGTTTAGGGGTCCCCCACAAAGCAACAATTTTCCCCAAATAAACAATGAGTAGTAATCCAGTAATTCCAGTAATGTTCTCCCCTGGGTGACCAATCAACCACCACTTTTTGCAGTTAGAAGCCATCACATAATAATGGCATCAGAGTCTTCTCCCGTTAGGGTGCCGTTGCTTTGCCAGTGGAGGGAAAGGAAAATGTGTTACTCTTGGGGACTTCTAAGTCTTATCTGATTGAGTTCAAATTTGGTTTGCACCTATAAAACCCCAAGCGGAACAAAAAAACAACTTTTACAACTTTTATTTGTTTTTCACTATATAAAACTAAACCTACATTCAGGCATCTTATATATGCTACTGTGGAGCCACCCGTAAATCCAAACAGTCCAAACATCAACCCCACTGCGGTCCTTAGTCTGGGTCTCATTAACATAACATCAATGTCCTTAAAATCAGTGTTGATTAATGACCTAATTATGGATCACCACTTAGATATGATTGGGTTATGTGAAACCTGGCTTAAACCTACAGCTGTCGTCCCCTTAAATGAGGTCTGCCCACTAGCATACACATTTAGTCATGTCCCTCATGATGCGAAGCAAAGCGATGGAGTTGCTCTTATTTATAAATCTAGTTTTAGTTTATTAGCTGTTGGGGGTCAGAAATATAATTCCTTTGAACATCTGATTCTCCGCTTTGCCCACAATAGTACGTATTGCCAAGGTCAGAAGAATAAAAATCAGCCATATTACTTTATCACTGTATATAGGAGCCTGGCCCATACTCTGAATTCTTAGATGAATTTGGTGAGTTCATCTCTACCTTGTCATCTAGATAGAGATAAGTCATTTTTATTTACAGTAGGGCAAAAAAGTATTTAGTCAGTCCCTGATTGTGCAAGTTCTCCTACTTAGAAAGATGAGAGAGGTCTGTAATTTTCATCATAGGTACACTTCAAGTGTGAGAGACAAAATGAGAAAAAAAATCCAGGAAATCACTTTGTAGGATTTTTAAAGAATTTATTTGTAAATTATGGTGGAAAATAAGTATTTGGTCACCCACAAACAAACACGATTTCTGGCTCTCACAGACCTGTAACTTCTTCTTTAAGAAGCTCTTCTGTTCTCCACCTGTTGCCTGTATTAATGGCATCTGTTGGAACTCGTTATCTGTATAAAAGACACCTATCCACAGCCTCAGACAGTCAGACTCCAAACTCAACCATGGCTAAGACCAAAGAAGGACACCAGGAAGAAAATTGTAGATGTGCATCAGGCTGGGAAGAGTGAATCTACAATAGTAAAGCAGGTTGGTGTGAATAAATCAACTGTGGGAGCAATTATAAGACAATGGAAGACATACAAGACCCTTCCTCGATCTGGGGCTCCACGCAAGATCTCATCCCGTGGGGTCAAAATGATCATGAAAACGGTGAACAAAAATCCCAGAACTACACGGAGGGACCTAATGAATGACCTGCAGAGAACTGGGACCAAAGTAACAAAGACTACACATGACGCAGAGAGGGACTCAAATCCTGCAGTGCCAGGCGTGTCCCCTGCTTAAGCCAGTATGTGTCAAGGCCCATCTGAAGTTTGCCAGAGAGCATATGTATGATCCAGAAGAGGATTGGGAGAATATCATGTGGTCAGATGAAACCAAAAGAGAACCTTTTGGTAAAAACTCATCTAGTCATGTTTGGAGGAAGAAGAATGCTGAGTTGCATTTCAAGAACACCACACCTACTGTGATGCATGGGGGTGGAAACAACATGCTTTGGGGCTGTTTCTTCTGCAAAGGGGACAGGACGACTGATAGGTGTTAAGGGAAGAATGAACAGGGCCATGTATCGTGAGATTTTAAGTCAAAACCTCCTTCCATCAGTGAGAGCATTGAAGATGCAACGTGGCTGGGTCTTCCAGCATGACAATGATCCCAAACACACCACTTGGGCAATGAAGGAGTGGCTCCGTAAAAAGCATTTCAAGGTCCTGGAGTGGTCTAGCCAGTCTCCAGACCTCAACCCCATAGAAAATTTGTGGAGGGAGTTGAAAGTCCGTGTTGCCCAGCGACAGCCCCAAAACATCACTGCTCTAGAGGAGCTCTGCATGGAGAAATGGGCCAAAATACCAGCTACAGTGTATATAAACCTGCTGAAGACTTACAGGAAATGTTTGACCTCTGTCATTACCAACAAAGATTATGTTACCATAATTTACAAATAAATTGTTTAAAAATCCTACACAGTGATTTCCTGGATTTTTTTTTTTTCATTTTTTCTCTCATAGTTGAAGTGTAGCTATGATGAAAATTACAGATGTCTTATCTTTCTAAGTAGGAGAACTTGCACAATCAGGGACTGACTAAATACTTTTTTCCCCCACTGTAAGTGTCCTGCATACAGCAATGCCCAGCCACTATGGCTTTATAAGACACTCCCCACAAAAGTACACAAATACATACAACTATTTAATACATGCGGGTACAGCTGTCTCCACTGCAGTTGCCATGCTTTCTCCATAAATTTACCCAAAGCAAATACCTCTTCTTCAAACAGCCAAATTAGCATATTAAATTTGGACATCCAAAACAAATCAGGATTCCTGGTTTGTACTTTTTTAAATAAAACATTTCTTATACTAGTATACAATGGGCAATGAAAAACAAAGTGTAACTCATCCTCCACATTTCCTAAATCACATAAAATGCCCAAATGCAGATCCTCTAGTATCCCTTCATAACTACCCACCTCAACTGCCAGGGGCAAGATGCTAGCTCTCAATTGGACAAAAAGGGATATTTGACCTTTCTTCAAGTTGGATGCAACATATGGTTCAGTGCCATACTCCTCTTTAAACTGAACATAATGACTTAGCTTGAGTTTTCTCCAAATGTCCACCTCCCATTGCTCTTGACATTTAATTGCCAATTTCTGTTTAATAATATTTATACTACACTGCAAATTATTCATTAAATATATGCTTAACCCAGTACTAGACAAAATTAAAGCTGGATGGTTGGATGGACAGATGGTTATGCATTCTGTTCCAATTAAAAACCTTTCTAGTGAGCCATTCCTCTGGCAATTGGATTAGGTGATTCCACAATCCAACCACTACCCATCTCTGCTTTGTTAAGCAGCTGTCCCATCCCATATCCCCTTCAACAGCTTGCTCGACATGGTGGCAACACGTGTTCATGGACAACCACCTGTAAGTTGGTCTCCTTTTACAGCACAAGATTTCTTGGATGACTTTGAGAAGAAAATAGATTAGATTAAACATATCCCAGCATGCCTTAACCCAGCCACTACACCCTGCTATTGAGGTGGGTGCCATCACTGAGGTCTTACCTAGATTTACAGATTTTTTTTTTTTTTACCTTTATTTAACCAGGAAAGTCCCACTGAGATTACTAATCTCTTTTTCAAGGGAGTCCTGGCCAAGACAGCGGCACAGATCGCAACAATTTCAAGACATAAAAGACATTTTCATACAATAATACAGCTATTTAAAAGCATTTAAAAATCATGGATTTCATTTCCAAACCTTTGAGCAAAAGTTTAAAATTGCCAATTGGAACCAGTTCCTTTAGTTTCCAGTCTTTCTGTAGAGTGTTCCATGTTCCATGTTCCTTATAAATGAACATACCCCAGTGAGTGAGTCTATGAGAATCCAAGGCTGGCCAGCCCACGTGTGTAAAGTTCGCAGTGGTGTGTGCGAGGCTTACAGTTTGTGATGAACCTCAGAGAGGCATGGTAGACTGAGTCTAATAGTTTCAATACTTGAGTTGGGGCATTCATATAAATGAGGTCACCATAATCCAAAATTGGTAAAAATGTTGCAGCTACGAGTTTCTTTTTTGCATTAAAAGAAAAGCATAGCCTGTTTCTGAAATAGAAACCAATTTTCAGTCTCAGTTTCCCAATTAGTTGTTCAATGTATCATTTAAAGTTAAGGTTGTCATCAATTAAAATTCCTAGATATTTAAATGATTTGACCCTTTTGATCTCTGCCCCTTGAAGAGTGACAATTGAAGGGCTCATCAGCAGATGTTTTTTGTTTTTGAGAACAGCATCAATTTGCTCTTATTAGCATTTAAAGAGAGGTCTAGCTTTAGAAACATTTCCTGAACTATGTTGAAAGTGTTCTGTAATATAGAGACACTAACATTTAGAGTTTTTGCAAAACTATAGATGACCTATGATGACTATGATGATGAATTTGATAGTATCTCACTTGGGGTGCTGACGAAACTCATAATGTCTGCAAAATTAAAATTGTTCTGACAACACCAGAGGCCCAACTGTTCCATCTCCAGTCTGTATGCGGCCTCAGCACCATCCTGGATGAGACCAATGATGGTGGTAATGTCTGCAAAACCTCAGGCCCGTATCCATGAAGCATCTCAGAGTCCTCTCAGAAAGTTATTAACTTAGTCTAAAAAAAATCCTGGCAAGGAATCTTAGCCTAAGAGTGATCGACTATGTCTCTGAGTGCAACTCTGAGAAAGGAGTGTACAGAAACTCTTATCTTTGTGAGGAGGCAGGGTTGACCCCCCTTGCCATTACACAGTCTTCTAAGAGCTGTGATTGGATGTCAAAAAAGGGAAAGAGAATGTTTTTGAAATGCATTCCATGCTCCTAGCTATAAATGGACAGTAAAATCAGCTGATCATATAACCTGAACTGCTTTAAGAAATGTGTAATCATGAAAATAATTTAATGTCATGATGATGAAACTCAACAACATTAAATAATTTGTTATACAGTTTCAAAATGTTTAAATGTACCTCATTCACGTGCCGAATATTATATTGGTTAGTTTATTGTTAGGTTTACTCTGCATCCTGGTAATTCTACGACTTAATGGCGACACGCACGGGTGCAGCGGCTTTTAGCTCTCCAATTTGGTGCTTATTTTTCTTACTTTGTGCATGTATATTCGAGTTTTGTAAAGCGACCCACAGCTTTAGCCGCCAGAACCTTATCGACCTCGGTCTGAGGTACAAACTGTCGGTTACGAGCGAATTCCACCAGTACCACAACATCCCGGAGGACATAGCGAGAACACCGGGCTCTCCGTGGATTACCAGCCTGCCCCGCAGGCGGGGAAGGTGGCGTAGAGACAGGAAGCAGAAGCAAGGATGTCGGTCCAGCTCTGATGCTAGGCTATGTAAACAACCACACAGGCCAGCATTACCGAGCCTCTTCCTCTCAAACCCCAGATCCATCACACACAAAATGGATGAATTGGAGCTATAGATGGCCACAAACAGCTTTGTGTGGAACTGCAGCGTTATTTTCATCACGGAGACGTGGCTTCACCCGCTGATCCCCGACACTGCAGTCAAGCTAGCAAGCCGCACACTACACCGGCAGGACAGAACCAGTGATTCGGGTAAGTGCAGAGGTGGAGGGCTCTGTGTTTATGTGAATCGCGAGTGGTGCTGTAGCAGCAGGGTCATTGACTCTCACTGTTCTCCTGATTTAGAGGTGCTGGCAGTCTCGTGCAGACCTTTTTATCTCCCAAGGGAGTTCACAGTAGTCGTTGTGTTTGCTGTTTACATTCCACCCAATGCTAACGTTAGCACAGCCCTTAGCCTCTTGCTCGCCTGTGTAAATAAACAGCAGCTGGCCCACCCGAATGGCGTTTGTATCGTTGCTGGTGACTTCAACCAAGCGTGTTTAAAGACTGTGCTCCCTAAGTTCATCCAGTACATGAAGTGTGCCACCAGAGGGGAAAATACTTTGGACCATGTTTGCTCAAACATTAAAAACGCGTACAAAGTCACTCCCGTCCCCCATCTCACTGGATCAGACCATCTCTGCCTGTCCCTCACCCCCACCTACACCCCCCCTGCTGAGGTGAACAAAGCCACAACAAAAAACTATCCAAACCTGGCCTGAGGGAGCGCTCTCCCAGCTACAGGACTGCTTCTCGCGGACTGTATGGGATTTATTCTCCAGCTACAACCTGCAGGAGTACACTGACACCGTACTCTCCTACATTAAGAACTGTGTTGACACTGTCACCATCAACAAAAGAGTCCAAACCAGAAGCCTTGGATGAACAGTGCAGTCCAGTCCCTATTAAAAAGCCGCAACACAGCCTTTAAATCAGGGGACAGGGCCCTGTACAGCGCGGCCAGGTCCGATCTGAAAAGAGGCATCAGAGAGGCTAAGGCTGCCTACAAGGAAAAGATAGAGGACCACTTCGCTGTAAATGATCCCAGAAGGATGTGGCAGGGAATAAATCATATAACCAACTACAGAAGCAGCAACCCAGGAAATGCTAGGTCTGACGGCTCGCTGGCAGAGGAGCTGAACCGCTTCTTTGCACGCTTCGAAGCAGACAGACCAGCAGCAACTCCACACCCACCACCCTCCAACACTAGCATGCTAACACTTCAGGAACACGAAGTGAGATGTGTGCTGAAGGCAGTGAACCCCAGGAAGGCAGCTGGCCCCGATGGTGTACCTGGAAAGGTACTGAAAGCGTGTGCTGACCAACTGGCTGGAGTTTTCACCTGCATCTTCAACCTGTCCCTGTCGCACGCCATCATTCCACCCTGCCTCAAAGCCTCCACCATCATTCCAGTCCCCAAGAACTATGGTGGGACCAGGGCTTAACATGATCTCTCTCTTGCAATAGGCTCCACTCAGCTCATCATCATACTTTTTTTAATTTTCACATATTACATTACTTTGTGAACTTCAAATGTTGGTAAACCC
Source organism: Thalassophryne amazonica (assembly GCF_902500255.1). NCBI lineage: Eukaryota > Metazoa > Chordata > Actinopteri > Batrachoidiformes > Batrachoididae > Thalassophryne > Thalassophryne amazonica. Next base: position 33,654,816 of record NC_047110.1, on the reverse strand, counting down.
ATTTCTAACACCAAAACAGTTCATCACATGGTCAGCTTGAGAGCCAAATGACATATTATGCACACTTTGCACAATGCTCGCTCATGGCACAGGGAGTCCCAAACAGGAAGTGCAAAATTTTGAGTCCACAGTGAAACAGGAAATGTCAAATGTGGAACACTTCCTGGCATGGATGGAGCTAGAGCAGAGGCCAGGGTTGCACTGGACTCCCCTGAAATCTTATTGGACACAGATGATTGACATGTCACTGCACCACACTTCTGGTTGAAAAGAGCTGCATTTTGAAATTAGTGAGTCATACTGACTGCTAGGTTCTTCCTGTCCAGTAGTTGGTCCTGTGCACCACAAAAACTGAAGGACTTAAATAACCTCTTAATTTTCCTCTCTGAGTGACACCAAGATGATGCATTTCACTTAAAAATGCACATGCCACAGAGTGTTTCTCAACTGTACTCAAAAGTATTGGAACACTTGGCATTTCACACATTTTAATTTCTTTATGCCATTTCAAATACAGATAAATAAATAAATCTAAAGTTTCCTTTCTTAAACTCAAACTGAAAGCAAATGTCTACAACTTCATATAAAAATATAAAATCCAGCTTCCTGATGAAGTGGTGTAGAGGAGGATTTTCTTAAAAAGAAGACCTGAATGTTCAGCTACAATGTGCCAGAAAGTACATCTGAGGTGCAAGCCTACATTTGATGTTTTAGTGAAAGAAACTTTTGTATTTCTTCAAAACTGATGTAAATAAAGTCCAAGACATATTCAGTGAATTGGAAATGTTCATCTTTCCATCCCCTGACTTATCTAAAGAAAACTGGCAATAAAACTGATTATTATTTACAGGTATTACAGTTTTAGAGATTTGCTTTCAGTTTGAGTTTGAGGAAGAAAATGTGTGAAATTCCAAGTGTTCCGATACTTTTGGAGGGCACTGTATCCTATCCTTATGGTGAGTGCAAAATGAGTGTGATATTATTACTGTTTTGTTTAAGAATGTTTAATTTTCACTGTTGCTGCACTTTGTGTGAAATCATATTGATATGACAATATTGAGATATGATAAATTCGCCATATTGTACAGCCCTACTGTTAACTAGCTGAAATGTTGTGTGTTGGGGGGTTTGGCTGGATGTTTTTGTGTTGTTTTCTTTTCTTTGCTCTCCAGGTGGTATGCAAACTGGTTTTTGTCTGTGGAGAAGGTGCTGGCAGAAGAGTCCTTCACCCTCATCAGCATGATTTGCAGCACCTGTGGATGATGCTCACGTGCAAACTTAAAGACTTTCAGCTCAAACAGATTTGCTGAGAACTCGACCTTGTGACGTTCGTTTGTGAGACGCTGAGGACCGCGCCTGGGTTTGACACATCGTGCCTGTAAAGGAGGACGGGTGAGGGACACATGCTGTCAGCACACATCAGAGGTGATTGATTGTCTGAATAAGTGTTAAGAGTAATGTGGTATTTTGTTACGCAGTATATTTGAACATTGATGAGAATTGTGCAGCTCGCTTCTCACGGCCGTGGCGTGCGGACTGATGATCCTCCACCTGTTGTGAGAAGCTGCTCATTTACATAAAGCTTAAATTCAGACCTGAATGTGTTGCTGATAGTGTGTGCCTTTGAAGGATATTAGTTGTAGCTGTTGACTTACCTCACCTCTTCTATCCTTCACAGAGAGTCAGTTTGTCGTGTCCAACTGGGGGGTGTTTGGCGGTGAATGTGAGTCCAGAAGTGCTGGGCTTCGATCCCTTTGGACGCTGGAGAGCGCGCCGTCCTTCACTCAACAACCGCTTTCTGGTTATTTAGCGCTGGGTTCAGTCAGACGCAGGTCCGCTCCTCAACCCGCGTCTGCACATAACATGAAAACTTTGAATTCGTAAATTATTAACTTACATCTACATAAAAAATGCTTAAAGTGGCAAGGGGTTAAGAAGGCTGTAATGGGGGGGGGGGGTGTCCTGTGGAGTGGAGCTCCCCTCCGAAAGCTGAAAGGCAAAATAACGTGCAAGACACATGCACCACATGTGTGTGGGTTTTTGCAACTCCACACTTGTGGGGGCACTTACACAAATTTCACATCGATCTTGACAGTGATCGTCTGCTGATTGTTTTTGTGGTGATATTGCGAATGGTCACACATTTTCTAAGTGCCAAAAGAGCAGTGTTAGATGCCGCGAGAGATGCCGCGAGAGGGCTTGATGGGCTCTCACAGCGCACACTTTTGTCTTTTGTCCGCTGATGTGCACAAATACTTGTAGCAACAGGTGTTCAAGGCATTGGAAGCAGCTACAAATTTGTTTGTGTTCCAGGAAATATTGCCATTTTAATCCAATATTGCCATAACATCTTCTCGTATAATGTTTAGCAAGGACTCTGTCTCTTACTTTGTCCATACATACAGTGTTGTGTATTTTAGAATGTCATGTGAAAGTTTCCATATGTCATGTGACCCTGACCCTGAAATAGTGAAAAAAAAAATTTCCTTTCCACTTGTTAGAAATAAGACTTTATCGAATCACCTGAAAAATCACCTCATGCAAGCATAAACATGTTGGTGCAATATTTGTGTGTTTCAAAATACCATACACATTTCTATTAAACATATTTTCAGTTTACTATTTAAGATTTACAACTTAAGGTACCTCAAGGCTTTCTTGTAAATGTACGTCAATGTCAAAAATTCAACTGGCATATGAATTCCTCTTTGTGCTTCAAGGTAATTCCTTTTAACTGTGCCCAGCAGTTCATTCATACTGAATGATGATTCATCTGAGATTTTCAACCGCAAAGGCTCAACCATCAAATGAAAGGAAAATGGGATTATTCCCAAAATCCTCATCAGAGAAAATACTGACAGATGTCAAACTGTTTCACACATCAGTTGGACAGAAACGTTTAGTGAAGTGGTTCAATCCGGGGAGTAGGAACCTGTTGGGGTTGCAGATGGACTGACAGGACACCAGATTATGAAATAATTTGAAAAATAACTTTTTCTCAAATTCAACATTTTTTTGTGAAATGCTGCACAACCTAAAAGCTATTTTTTTTTAAAGTTGAGAAAATCACCACAGGTCACTCACAGTTGATGGATCCCAGATGAGTGGTAACTAGTCAAAGGACACAATATTACACTCAGTGCAAAGCAGTGCACGGTGCAGATGTGACTCCTAATTTCTGACCGACACAGTTGTCATTTTCACACACAGCAGATGCACCTTACAGAAGTGACTTCACAGTACACATACACTTTGCCTGGACATATCGTTGCAAGAGTGCAATATTAAGATGATGCCACATTATGCCGAGTGCAGGAACAGAATAATGGAAGAAACCTAAAATGTTTGGTTACAATTCCAAAACATCCAATGATCACGAGTTCATCACTAAAGGCCCCTTCACATATGACACGATTGACACCAATTGGTGCATGAAGGAGGAACTGCATGCCACTCGTGAAAAATTGGAGCAGCCTCAAACACCTCGTACAGCTGTCGCCACAACCATTTGCACACACAAGTTGCTGAACGACAGCTAACGCCCTGCAATTGGCCATTTTACCCCTCTTTTGGCAGGTGTTAGCCATATTCCAGGTATCACACATAAACATCTAACACTGCTCACTGGGCATTTAGAAAAAGCATGGCTATTCACGAACCTGACACAATAGTAGACAGCAGGCAACCACATTTCAGCTGTTTGTGAAAAATATCTAAGTGCCCCCATGATTGTGGCATAGCCAAGCAACACACATGGGTGTGACTGTGTCAAGCCCCCCACCGCCCCCACACACACAAATGGATAGTGGAGTGTGTCATCTCATCCGCCCTCCCAACCAACGCACACACACACACCATGAATCCAACATTGTCAGCTGTGGCTGGGGGTCCCAGAGTCTGGTCGCTGTCCAGCGCAGTGTGCGCTCATGCCCTCATGAGGACTGGTCAGCATCTTAGTGTGCGGCACAGCCGGCCAGGCAGGCTCATGTCACTTCCACCACGTAAATTGTAGTTTACATGACAGACAGAAAGAGTGGAAATTAAATAAAACACATAAAGGTAAAGGTGTGAACTCATTCTTGTCTGTTCGCTTTGCTCATACGCTTTGCTGTGGACATACAGCGTCTGTCAGCTGATCGGCGACTGACTGACAGCTTGACCTGACTTTGCACGCAAGGTGTTACATTACAGACACAGACATCAGACAGATAATGGACAAAAATTAATAATACATACGTTAAATTAATATCAAAGAACAACGCAACAGAGAGTGAGCCTTTTTTTCTGTGACCTAATGAGACCAGCAGGCAAAGGTAGCCGTGGCCCCCTGCGACATGCAGCTGTTCAGACATCTGTGCTCACAAGTCACAGCTGGGGAACACCTGTACTGGCTTGTAGGATATGACCTGGCATACCTTTGCCGTGAGGCACGGACGTCGGCCTGTTGTCTTCACGTGAAAATAAATTAAAACATATTGCTTCAGCTGACCGCCGCATCAGCACACCACAACACTAGTGAATATCGTGCCATGCAGAAAATTACCACGAGGTGCATGTCACTGAGGGATTTCCCCACATTGTAATATTTAAAACACATATCACATTTGCAACGCGGCCATCAGTGGATCACTGTGAGCTGGAAACACCATACCGGTGGAGGTGTTCATGACATGGGAGCCAACTCTTCATGAGACTGATGTCTTCATGAGAGGGGTGCATCAGGTAATTCATGTAAAACATAAACAGTGAACATTAATCCACGTCATTTCATTACTTCCCGGTGTACATCTAGGCGGAGGAAGTCCATGCTTTATAACAGGATTTAAGTATTATAAATTTCATGTTTTTTTTTTTTTTTTATATTTTGCTCCACTGCTGTGTTTGCGACTTTCCACGTACTTGCAGTGTTCATGTGCGGGAACACGAGCATGCACGATACTGTCGCCACAGTACTGTGCATGCCTGTCTGACCGTGCCTCCCTCCTGACAGCAGGTGCAATGTTTCGCGGTTCCCCATTTCGTTTTTGGTTTGCAAATTTTCTTCCGGTTTCTGTGTCTTTCGTGTTACGTGTGAAGGGGCCCTAATACTGTATCCAGGTTGCACTGCAAGGTGTATGACACGACTGTCAGACAAAAAGTCTATAAAATGAATGAGTTATTTCTATTTGAAGTCTACTTTGTGAGTAATATCTCAGAAGGAGACACAGACGTGTGCTATTGGGGACACTCAAAACTGGGATGGATTATTTTGAAATAATCTATAGTCGTTTATTGTTACAAATGTTTTTTGTGCTTATTTTGACAAGTGTCTCACTATTGTCAGAGACATCTTTAAAGGTGTTTAATCAACCAAATTCTTTTTTATCAGATGAACTGAACACTCATATACTCAACAAAAATATAAATGCAACACTTCTGGTTTTGCTCCCAATTTGTATGAGATGAACTCAAAGATCTAAAACTTTTTCCACATACACAATATCACCATTTCCCTCGAATATTGTTCACAAACCAGTCTAAATCTGTGATAGTGAGCACTTCTCCTTTGCTGAGATAATCCATCCCACCTCACAGGTGTGCCATACCAAGATGCTGATTAGACACCATGATTAGTGCACAGGTGTGCCTTAGACTGTCCACAATAAAAGGCCACTCTGAAAGGTGCAGTTTTGTTTTATTGGGGGGGATACCAGTCAGTATCTGGTGTGACCACCATTTGCCTCATGCAGTGCAACACATCTCCTTCGCATAAAGTTGATCAGGTTGTCAATTGTGGCCTGTGGAATGTTGGTCCACTCCTCTTCAATGGCTGTGCGAAGTTGTGACGACGAACTGGAGTCAGGTCGAGACCCCGATGAGGACGACGAGCATGCAGATGAGCTTCCCTGAGACGGTTTCTGACAGTTTGTGCAGAAATTCTTTGGTTATGCAAACCGATTGTTTCAGCAGCTGCCCGAGTGGCTGGTCTCAGACGATCTTGGAGGTGAACATGCTGGATGTGGAGGTCCTGGGCTGGTGTGGTTACACGTGGTCTGCGGTTGTAAGGCTGGTTGGATGTACTGCCAAATTCTCTGAAACGCCTTTGGAGACGGCTTATGGTAAAGAAATGAACATTCAATACACGAGCAACAGCTCTGGTTGACATTCCTGCTGTCAGCATGCCAATTGCACGCTCCCTCAAATCTTGCAACATCTGTGGCATTGTGCTGTGTGATAAAACTGCACCTTTCAGAGTGGCCTTTTATTGTGGACAGTCTAAGGCACACCTGTGCACTAATCATGGTGTCTAATCAGCATCTTGATATGGCACACCTGTGAGGTGGGATGGATTATCTCAGCAAAGGAGAAGTGCTCACTATCACAGATTTAGACTGGCTTGTGAACAATATTTGAGGGAAATGGTGATATTGTGTATGTGGAAAAAAGTTTTAGATCTTTGAGTTCATCTCATACAAAATGGGAGCAAAACCAAAAGTGTTGCGTTTATATTTTTGGTAACCCCAGAAAGAAAAAAAGATAACTCACCTCCACCTGTCATTCACTCAATAGATATGTTAGATATTCTTCAGTAAATGATAGTGCAGTACATTAAGAGAAATTAATCCTAATTTTCTGCTTAATGTCAGTCCGACCTTCAGACACATCAAGCTTCATTGTTGTTCCACTGTTCTTTGTATTTCTTTGTTCTTTTGTTTTTTTTAATTCTGTCTTGTAGATCATTTTAACTGTGATTATGTTCTGGTCCATTTACTCAAATATGTATGATTTTATGTTCAGCAATGGCACAGTTTATCTTCCATAATGTAAGAATCTGCCACTATCAAAGTGAGAATGTTAGCAGACAGAACAGCATTCCATTTGTGTTAGAGTGTTAATTTATTTGTTAAAGAGAGATTCTGGCCATGTGGTTAATGTCTTCTGTTCCAACGCAGATAGTCCCAATTTTTCATTTTTTTTCAATATATTTTCCTTTAGATAGCGTCAAATCACAACAGAATTGCCTCAAAGTGCTTCACACAAGTAAGGTCTAACCTTACTAACCCAGAGCAGCAATGGCAAGGAAAAACTCAGACCAGACTCAAAGGGGTGACCCTCTGCTTGGGCCATGCTACAGACATAAATTACAGAGCATTTTACAAAACGAATATACAGGAAATGGTGTTGGTGCACAGGACAGGAGGGTCTCCAGCACAAATACCACACCCATCTCTGGATGGAGCTGCACCTTAAACAGAATCAGGCATCAGAAAGACAAGAAATACAGTATAATTTGTCAGCATTAAACAACAAGAAAAACAGAAGAAATACTAAGGTGATCGCCGGCCACTAGCCCTATGCTTCACTAAAAGACCAAGAATTTAGGTAAAGTTGAGGCTGCGGCACGCTCTGTTTCCTAATAAAATGAATTAAAAGAGTAAAAAGCATAGAACTATACTATGCCAGTATGTTAGCCATATGAAATGGAAAATAAGTGCACCTTAAGTCTGGACTTGAACCAGGAACTTGGTCCCTGGTTCAAGACCACTCTGCTCTTTATGTTACGTGAAATTGCATCAGAAAGGGTGTTCGATCTAACCTGTGCCAAATCAACATATAGATCCATATAGGATCGACTGTGGTCTCAATAATGGGGAAGAAGCTGTTGGGACCTATTTACTTAAATTGATCATTTGCACTGGTTAAACATTGTTGTATTATTATCAATCTTTTGTGAAATGGAGAGAGAAACTATTACAAAATGAGAATATAGACAGGTGCATTCAGATTGTCCACTCTCATAATGTTCACTCGGTGACTTTTATGATCCATCTGTTTGACCAAAGCTTACAGTGTGGGCTTCCCATGTATTTGTTTTGATGGTTTTATTGATGGATTTTTATCCCCCATGTGGTGCCAATTCAGCAGTTTCTTTTCCTTTCATGGAGTGTGGCACTGAGCATGGTGCATTCATCTTGCACTTTTACTAAGGTATTGGAGTTTCCGTGGTGCATAAATTCAAAGCATTCAAAAAATAACATAAATAGTCAAATTCATTTTTTTTAATTACTCTCCAGTGTTTACAACATGACTTGGTTAGCACTGTTGCATCACAGTGAGAAGGTCATGGGTTCGATTCCCACCTATGGCCTTTATGTGTGGAGTTTGCTCGTTTGCTTGCTTTCTCTCTGAGTGCTCCGGCTTCCCACCACATCCAAAGACACGCAGGTTAGGGAGATTGGAAACTTTAAAATTGTCTGTAGGTGTGTGTGTGCGGGTGTGAATGTGTTTGTTTGTCTATCTGTGGCCCTGCGACAGACTGCAGTCCTGTCCAGGGTGTACCCTGCCTCACACTCTATGACTGCTGGGATAGCCTCCAGCCCCCCGTGACCCTTGATTGGATTAAGCGGTTGAAGATGAGTATGTGTGTGTGTGTTAAAAGCAATGACAGTCAGTGAGGATGGAAATTAAATGTTGAAATTACTAAATTAAAAAAAATCATTGTGTGTTGATATCACATGAGTACATTTATGCTGACAAATAAGAGTAAATTAAATGTGCCTGTAGCAAATATACTTTAATCTGTAACTGCAGTAATTGTCAAACCATTTCCTGTTGTGCTTATGATAAAAAATTACATTTGTTTACTGTGTCTCTTTTCCTGAATGAAATGTGAATACAACCACAATTTCAATGAAGTTGGGACGTTGTGTAAAATGTAAATACAAACAGAATAGAATGATTTGCAAATCCTCTTCAACCTATATTCAATTGAATACACCACAAACACAAGATATTTATTGTTCAACCTGATAAACTTGATTGTTTTTGTGCAAATATTTGCTCATTTTAAAATGGATGCCTGCAACACGTTAAAAAAATCTGGGACAGTGGTATGTTTACCACTGTGTTACATCACCTTTTCTTCTAACAGCACTCAATAAGTGTTTAGGAACTGAGGACACTATTTGTTGCAGCTTTGTAGGTGGAATTCTTTCTCATTCTTGCTTGATGTATGACTTCAATTTTTCAACAGTCTGGGATCTCCATTGTTGTATTTTGCCCTTCATAATGTGCCACACATTTTCAATGGGCAACAGGCCTGGACTACAGGCAGGTCAGTCTAGTACCCGCACTCTTTTACTACAAAGCCACGCTGTTGTAACGTGTAGAATGTGGCTTGGCATTGTCTTGCTGAAATAAGTAGGGACGTCCCTGAAAAAGACATTGCTTGGATGGGAGCATGTGTTGCTCCAAAACCTGGATGTACCTTTCAACATTGATGGTGCCATCACAGATGTGTAAGTTGCCCATGCGATGGGCACTAACACACCCCCATACCATTCCAGATGCTGGCTTTTGAACTTTGCGCTGGTAACAATCTGGATGGTCTTTTTCCTCTTTTATCTGGAGGACAAAACGTCCATGATTTCCAAAAACAATTTGAAGTGAGGACTCATCAGACCACAGCACAGTTTTCCACTTTGTGTCTGTCCATTTCAAATAAGCTCGGACCCAGAGAAGGCGGCAGCATTTCTGGATGTTGTTGATGTATGACTTTCACTTTACATGGTAGAGTTGTAACTTGTAGTTGTAGATGTAGCGACAAACTGTTAACTGAAATTGGTTTTCTGAAGTGTTCCTGAGCCCACGTGGTAAGATCCTTTATACAATGATGTCGGTTTTTAATGCAGTGCCATCTAAGGGATCGAAGGTCAAGGGCATTCAATGTTGGTTTTTGGCCTTGCTGCTTATGTGTAGAAATTTCTCCAGATTCTCTGAATCTTCTGATTATGGACTGTAGATGATGGAATCCCTAAATTCCTTGCAGCTGAACATTGAGAAACATTGTTATTCTGTTGGACCATTTTTTCACACAGTTGTTCACAAAGTGGTGATCCTCACCCCATCTTTGCTTGTGAATGGCTGAGCCTTTTGGGGATGCTCCTTTTATACCCAATCATGACACTCACGTGTTTCCAAACAGGTGTTATTTGAGCATTCATCATCATTCCCATTCTTTGTTGCCCCGTCCCAACTTTTTTGAAACATGTTGCAGGCTTCCATTTCAACATGAGCAAATATTTCCACAAAAACAATAAAGTTTATCAGTTTGAACATTAAATACACTGTCTTTGTGGTGTATTCAATTGAAAATAGGTTGAAGAGGATTTGCAAATCATTGTATTCTGTTTTTAATTACATTTTACACAATGTCCCAACTTCATTGGAATTGGGGTTGTATGAATGAATTAATCTGCCAGATTTGAAAATGTACACATTACATTTCATACTATTGTATTTATCTTAAAAAATGTTAAAGAAGCAATATTACGCTAAGAAATCTCATCTGAATCAACAGCAATGGGCAAATTATGGTTTCAATTTACAGAGGTACATCAAAGTTTTGCAATGTTTTTTAATTAATTGATATGAAAGTATTAATTGCCTAGGAACAACAGTTTTGTAACGTAAATGTTTTTTTTTTTTTTTTTACTTTAAAAGATAGAAAATCAAAGTAATTAGAAATTAATTTTGGGGTAAAAAAAAGTTTGCATTTTTCTTCAGAAAACTGTAGTTTATGTTATGTGCAGACGCGGGTTGAGGAGCGGACCAACATCTGACCGAACCCAGCGCTAAATAACCAGAAAGCGGTTCCAAAAACAAAACAATTTTATTTCCCCTCCTGTGCAATACTTGGTGTACAACATAAATTTTTGGTTTGTCTGGCGAGGTGAAGGACGGCGCACTCTCCAGCGCCCAAAGGGATCGAAGCCCGGCGCTTCTGGACTCAGATTCACTGCCAAACACCCCCCAGGTGGACACGACAAACTGACTCTGTGAAGGATGGAAAAGGTGAGGTAAGTCAACAGAGCTACAGCAAATATCCTTCAGAGGCACACACTATCAGCAACACATTCAGGTCTGAATTTAAACTTTATGTAAATGAGCAGCTTCTCACAACAGGTGGAGGATCATCAGTCCGTACGCCACGGCAGTGAGAAGCAAACTGCACAATTCTCATCAATGTTCAAATATACTGCGTAACAAAATGCCAAATTACTATTAACGATCATTCAGACAATAATCACCTCTGATGTGTGCTGACAGCATGTGTCCCTCACCCGTCCTCCTTCACAGGCACGATGTATCAAACCCTGGCGCGGTCCTCAGCGTCTCACAAACGAACGTCACAAGGTCGAGTTCCCGGCAATTCTGCTTGAATTACTCATGGCTTAAATGCAGAACGCCATCTCATTATCTGCTTCAGCTGAAAGTCTTTAAGTTTGCACGTGAGCACCATCCACAGGTGCTGCAAATCATGCTGATGAGGGTGAAGGACTCTTCTGCCAGCACCTTCTCCACAGACAAAAACCAGTTTGCATACCAGCTGGAGAGCAAAGAAAAGAAAACACAAAAACATCCAGCCAAACCCCCCAACACACAACAGTTTATAAATTATAAGGAGCTGTCCTTATAATTTATAAACTCCCTCTTCCTTTGGTACAGCATTCTGCACTTTGTTGTCTTCTGTGTTTCAGGCGTGGCTTAGTTTCTGTTGCCCATACACAGTGTACCACAAGTGAGGTGTGCATGCATAGCTGAATTTGGTGCAGTAGTTGTTTTGCCAGTTTGCTTTGTGACACCCCCCCAAAAAAAGGTTTTTAGAACAATGTATGGTACCACTTTATATTAAATGCACGCTATAAAGCATTAGTAAAGCATTTATAAAGTGTAAGTAAATGCTTAAATAACTACTTGTAAAACATTTACAAAGCATTCTTTTTTACTGGCTACTTATTGGTAAGAACATAAACAGATGGCTTAATAATTATTAATAACAAAATATGTAACTCAGCCACATGGGGTGTGCAGCCAGTACATTCTGAGTGCCGGTCCCAAGCCCAGATAAATGAGGAGGGTTGTGTCAGGAAGGGCATCTGGCGTAAAACAAGCCAACACAACTATGCAGACTAAGAATCGAATTTCCATACCGAATTGGTCGAGGCCCAGGTTAACAACGTCCCCGCCGGTACTGTTGCCCAACAGGGTGCCAGTGGAAATTGGGCTACTGCTGGGCAAAGACAACGAAGAAGAGGAGGAGAACGTTTCCATAAACAGCAGGAGAAGAAGAAAACTAGAAGGGTGGAAATGAGAGTGGGGACTTTGAATGTTGGTAGTATGACTGGTAAAGGGAGAGAGCTGGCTGATATGATGGAGAGGAGAAAGGTAGACATATTGTGTGTGCAACAGATCAAGTGGAAGGGAAGTAAGAGCAGGAGCATCGGCTTTGTACCATGGTGAGGACAGGAGGAGAAATGGTGTTGGGGTCATTTTAAAGGAAGAGTACATTAAAAGTGTGTTGGAGGTTCAGCGAGTGTCTGACAGGGTGATGAGTGTGAAGTTGGAAATTGAAGGGGTGAGGATGAATATCATCAGTGCATATGCCCCACAGGTAGGTTATGAGATGAAGGAGAAAGTAGATTTCTGGAGTGTGTTAGATGAGGTGGTGGAGAGTGTGCCCAAGCATGAAAGAGTGGTGACAGGAGCCGACTTCAATGGGCATGTTGGTGAAGGGAACAGAGATGATGAGGAAGTAATGGGTAGATATGGTGTCAAGGATAGGAATGGGGATGTACAGATGGTAGTTGATTTTGCAAAAAGGATGGAAATGGCTGTGGTGAATACCTACTTTAAGAAAAGGGAGGAGCACAGGGTAACATATAAGAGTGGAGGAAGGTGCACACAGGTGGACTACATTCTTTATAGAAGATGCAAGCTAAAAGAAATCAGAGACTGTAAGGTGATGGCAGGAGAGAGTGTTGTTAGACAGCATAGGATGGTTGTTTGTAGGATGACTTTAGAGGTAAAGAAGAAGAAGAGAGTGAGAGCTCAACAAAGGATCAGATGGTGGAAGCTGAAGGGGGAAGACTGTTGTGTAAAATTTATCGAGCAGGTGAGAGAAGCAATGGTTGGAGGGGAAGCAATTTTGGACAACTGGAAAAGTACTGCAGATGTGGTGAGGGAGACAGCTAGGACAGTACTGGGTATGACATCTGGACAGTGGAAGGAAGACAACGAGACTTGGTGGTGGAATGAAGAGTTCCAGGAAAGCATAAGGAGAAAGAGGTTGGCGAAAAGGTTGTGGGATAATCGGAGAGATGAAGAAAGTAGACAGGAGTACAAGGAGATGCAACGTAAGGCGAAAAGTGGCAAAAGCGAAGGAAAAGGCATATTGCGAGCTGGACAAGAAGTTGAATAGTAAGGAAGGAGAAAAGGACTTGTACCAATTGGCCAGACAAAGGGACAGAGCTGGAAAGGATGTGCAGCAGGTTAGGGTAGTAAAAGATGCACATGGTAATGTGCTGACAAGTGAGGAGTGTGTGCTGAGAAGGTGGAGGGAATATTTTGAAGAGCTGATGAATAAAGAAAATGAGCGAGAGAAAAGGCTGGATGATGTGGTGAGAGTAAATCAGGAAGTACAAGAGATTAGTAAGGAAGAAGTGAGGGCTGCTATGAAGAGTGGAAAGGCAGTTGGTCCAGATGACATTCCAGTGGAGGCATGGAAATGTCTAGGAGAGATGGCAATGAAGTTTCTATCCAGATTGTTTAATAAAATCTTGGAAAGTGAGAGGATGCCTGTGGAGTGGAGACAAAGTGTGCTGGTTCCTATTTTCAAGAACAAGGGTGATGTGCAGAGCTGCAGTAACTACAGATGCATGAAGTTGATCAGCCACAGCATGAAGTTATGGGAAAGAGTAGTAGAAGCTAGGCTTAAAAAACATGTGAAGATCTCTGAGCAGCAATATGGTTTCATGTCAAGAAAGAGCACTACAGATGCAATGTTTGCTCTGAGAATACTGTTGGAGAAGTATAGAGAAGGCCAGAAAGAGTTACATTGTGTGTTTGTGGACTCAGAAAAAGCTTATGATAGGGTGCCAAGAGAAGAGCTGTGGTATTGTATGAGGAATTCTGGAGTGGCAGAGAAGTATGATAGGGTAGTGCAGGACATGTACAAGAATAGTGTGACAGCGGTGAGATGTGGAGTTGGAATGACAGACTCATTCAAGGTGGAGGTGGGATTACACCAAGGATCAGATCTGAGTCCTTTCTTGTTTGCAGTGGTGATGGACAGGTTGACGGATGAGATCAGACAGGAGTCCCCATGGACGATGATGTTTGCAGATGACATTGTGATCTGCAGTGAGAGTAAAGACCAAATTGAGTCTAGTCTATTGAGTCTAGTCTGGAGAAGTGGAGACATGCTTTGGAGAGCAGGGGAATGAAAGTCAGTAGAAGCAAGACTGAGTACAGGTGTGTGAATGGGAAGGAGCCCAGTGGAATAGTCCAGTTACAAGGAGTAGAAGTGGTGAAAGTAGATGAGTTTCAATATTTGGGATCAACTGTTCAAAGTAATGGAGAATGTGGTAAATAGGTGAAGAAGACAGTGCAGGCAGGGTGGAGTGTGTGGAAAAAGGTGGCAGGAGTGATTTGTGACTGAAGAATATCAGCAAGAGTGAAGGGGAAGTTTACAAGACAGTAGTGAGATCAGGTATGTTGTACGGTTTAGAGACGGTGGCACTAAGAAAAACACAGGAGGCGGAGCTGGAGGTGGCAGAGCTGAAGATGTTGAGATTCTCTTTGGGAGTGATGAGAATGGACAAGATTAGGAATGAACATGTCAGAGGGACAGCTCAGGTGGGACAGTTTGGAGACAAAGTCAGAGAGGCGAGATTGAAATGGTTTGGACATTTGCAGAGGAGGGACCCAGGGTATATAGGGAAAAGGATGCTGAGGATGGAGCCACCAGGCAGGAGGAGAAGAGGGAGACCAAAGAGGAGGTTTATGGATGTGCTGAGGGAGGACATGCAGGTGGTTGGTGTGACAGAGGAAGATACAGAGGACAGGGTGAGATGGAAATGATTGATCTGCTGTGGCAACCCCTAACGGGAACAGCCGAAACACAAAGAAGAAGAATAACAAAATATGTAATGTCTTTATAAAACATTTATAAATTATTTTACAAAGCATTCTCTTTTACTGGCTACCTTATTGGTAAGAACATATACAGATGGCTTAATAATTATTAATAACAAAATATGTAATGTCTTTATAAAACATTTATAAATTATTTTTTAATTCTCTGTAAACCATTTAAGAATCCCACAATAACAACTTCTCTCTGCACCTATTATTTGTTCATCACATTCCTCTTCTGTTCTTTTAGCTGCTACCTGCTCTCTGCTCTCTAATTCTTTCCTCTTTTCCTTTTTCGCTCTCTCAAATAATGTACCTCCAGTTAAGGAGGTCCTCATATTGAGCTTTTTCCCAGTGCCATCTTTTTTTTATTTTTATTATTAATATCATTATTTTATTTTTATTTATTTATTATTATTTATTAGTCCTTATTTTTATTTTATTTTATTCCATTTCTTAATTTAAATTTTTAGGACCCAATCGTTTACTTATTTTATGTTTAATTAATTAAATTTCTTAATTTTAAGCACCCAATCCTTTCTAGCAATATAAAGCTATTTTTTTCAAACCAAATAAGATGTGATTTTACTTACCTCGCCGACAAAATGGCTGCAACACCAAGTGCAAATGACACTATATTGCCGACAGATGGCAGCAGCTCACACAATTGTTCAACAAATTAACATACAACAACCTATATGGATTGTCCATAAATGAAATGGATTTTTCCGAGTTTCAGAGTCATATGGACGTACAAATAAGGTCTTACAGATATTCAGGGTTTGGTCTGCAGCGGCTCTGTAATCAACCACTTCTGCAGCGTGACTCCACTTTGAAGCATGAGCCATCGAAGCAATGCTTCGATCCACTAGTTTGTTGGTTCTTTGATTCACTGCTCTTCAGAAACGGCAAGTCCGCCTCTTAACCCCTCTCAAAGCCATTAAAATATCGTGAGTCACTTTTGTGTGGATTATAGTCACTAACTGGGATTTGTTGCAGTCAAGAAACGAGAATCATCCTCCGTTCCGTTGGCACAGCTCCAAACACTGCGCAGCTCTCTGCTGAGACAGAGTCCAGTCAGAATTAATAACCTCAAAGTGAATTGCTGCTTCAAATAAAATGACACCTCTTACAAACGTTGTATTACAGACAAGAAACTACAATCCACTAAAACGTTTTTTCCTCCCAAAATAAAAAAAAATAATATGTTGTTCAATTTCAATTTAATCGGCTTATAAAGCACCAAATCACAACAAAATTTGTCTCAAGATGCCTCACATAGAACAGTTCAACATAAAAAAAATTAAATAAATAAATAAAAATTTAAAAATTCAAATACATAATTAAAAAACAGAAGCAAAAGAATAAAACATCAAAACAAAAACTATTCATAAGAAAGAGAATAAAAATAGGCTTTAAGTCTTGACTTAAAAATGTCCACGGACTCCGACTGTCTCATGGTTGCAGGAAGACCATTCCACAGAGCTGGTGCACGATAAGAAAAAGCTCTTTGACCTGCTGACATAGAAAACCTGTGAAGCCTACTTTTAGTGCACAAAAAATTCACAAGAGGGAATCGATAAGGAATCGGATCGATAAGCGGATTCGATAATGGTATCCATATCGATAAAATCTTATCGATACCCATCCCTAATAAACACAGGGGCGAAGTCAAGGATTATCGACATGCCAGTCTGCAACATCGGCACTGGTGAGGCGATTTTTGTAACACTTGATGAAGTTCTGAGGTATGTTTATTTTGTTCATTATAGTCAATTTATTTTTCATTTTATAAAAGTATTTCCACGAGTGACACACAGTTCTTGTTTCTGTAAAAAATAACTAAATTTGACACATTCAGTTCTATAAAATTCAGCTTGATGCATGAATACGAGTACTAGATCTCTATTGTTTGAAATTCAACTGTGGATCCTGTGTGATCCTGACTTTAATGTCATTGTGGCAACTCATAATTTGTGGACAAAAACCCAGTCATGTGATACCGCTATGCGGTTGTGTGTACTGTAGTATAACTGATTTTGGTGCGATTTAAGGATTTTGTGCTGATTTTATGGATTTTTTCTCTCTTGGTTATACAGGTGGACCCTCAAAGGGGTTGACATGTATGAATTAAAATGGTGAGGAAGATGTCCTACAACACTTCCTGTTTTTGTTCTCACTGACAACAAATGTCTGAGGAGAAAGATTAAAATGAAAAACTGGTTTTCACCATTTTTCGGACTGTATGGACTAATGCTGCTTCATCACTGGTGTTCTCACGCACACTTCCAGCAGACACGTCGCCAAAAACGGTGGATAATCGGCTATGCACGTAAGTGTTATCAAAAAGCTAGGCTAAAGCTGCATTGGCTAACCATAAATGTAACTGCTTAACATATTCTGAGGTTGAAAATCATTAAGTGGACACTTTGTTTCCATCCAAGAGGCTATCCGCTTGATCGATGTGAATTTATATCATCAGATGTAAAACCTCGTTAGTTTTTTAAGACCAGTTAGCCAATTAGCCGCTATCGCTTAGCGGCTAATGGCAACCCATTCTGAACCCACGTATAGCTATTGGTTAGCAACTAATGGCTGTGCAATTACTCGCAAATCGACACTACCTACTAACCGAACATCACTGTAACATTTTGCGACGAATGCCTGTATTAGACACACTCCTCGTCTAAAACCAACGTAGCAATTCCTGAAAAACAAAATATGCATTGATCAGTATTTATGAATGGATATATGATAGTCAATGGTCAACTGTTAGTGACTCTGCATAACACATATAAATAGCATCTACAAATAAGTTGTAATGCAAATTTATCCATCACTTTAGTTGAGCTCACACCAAATACTTTACTAACAGCTTGTAAAGACTTTATAATAGTATTTTTAAGTTTACTAATGCGTTGATAAGCATTTATAAATGGATATATAAAGTGAATTGGTCAACTTTTGGTGACTCTGAGTATAATATGTAATTAGCATCTACAAATGCGTTAAAAATGCAAATGTCACTATCACTTTAGTTAAGCTCACACCAAATACGGTTACTTTTTTAGACCAAGCAGAGGGAAAAAAATATGGACTCACTCAATTCTGAGGAATAAATTATGGAATCACCCTGTAAAGTTTCAGCCCCAAAACTAAAACCTGCATCAAATCAGATCTGCTCGTTAGTCTGCATCTACAAAGGAGTGAACACACCTTGGAGAGCTGTTGCACCAAGTGGACTGACATGAATCATGGCTCCAACATGAGATATGTCAATTGAAACAAAGGAGAGGATTATCAAACTCGTAAAAGAGGGTAAATCATCACGCAATGTTGCAAAAGATGGTTGTTCACAGTCAGCTGTGTCTAAACTATGGACCAAATACAAACAACATGGGAAGGTTGTTAAAGGCAAACATACTGGTAGACCAAGGAAGACATCAAAGCGTCAAGACAGAAAACTTAAAGCAATATGTCTCAAAAATCAAAAATGCACAACAAAACAAATGAGGAACGAATGGGAGGAAACTGGGGTCAACGTCTGTGACCAAACTGTAAGAAACCACCTAAAGGAAATGGGATTTACATACAGAAAAGCTAAACGAAAGCCATCATTAACACCTAAACAGAAAAAAACAAGGTTACAATGGGCTAAGGAAAAGCAATTGTGGACTGTGGATGACTGGATGAAAGTCATATTCAGTGATGAATCTCGAATCTGCACTGGGCAAGGTGATGATGCTGGAACTTTTGTTTGGTGCCGTTCCAATGAGATTTATAAAGATGACTGCCTGAAGAGAACATGTAAATTTCCACAGTCACTGATGATATGGGGCTGCATGTCAGGTAAAGGCACTGGGGAGATGGCTGTCATTACATCATCAATAAATGCACAAGTTTACGTTGATATTTTGGACACTTTTCTTATCTCATCAATTGAAAGGATGTTTGGGGATGATGAAATCATTTTTCAAGATGATAATGCATCTTGCCATAGAGCAAAAACTGTGAAAACATTCCTTGCAAAAAGACACATAGGGTCAATGTCATGGCCTGCAAATAGTCCAGATCTTAATCCAATTGAAAATCTTTGGTGGAAGTTGAAGAAAATGGTCCATGACAAGGCTCCAACCTGCAAAGCTGATCTGGCAACAGCAATCAGAGAAGGTTGGAGCCAGATTGATGAAGAATACTGTTTGTCACTCATTAAGTCCATGCCTCAGAGACTGCAAGCTGTTATAAAAGCCAGAGGTGGTGCAACAAAATACTAGTGATGTGTTGGAGCATTCTTTTGTTTTTCATGATTCCATAATTTTTTCCTCAGAATTGAGTGATTCCATATTTTTTTCCCTCTGCTTGGTCTAAAAAAGTAACCGTTACTGACTGCCACAATTTTTTTCCTGATTTCTTATAGTGTTTCTTAAAGCCAGAAAGTTGCCATTTGAAATGACTTTAGTTTTGTGTCATGTCTGTGATCTGCTTTTTTTCTACAATATTAAACAACTGAATGAACATCCTCCGAGGCCGGTGATTCCATAATTTTTGCCAGGGGTTGTAATAGTATTTTTTTGTTTTTTTACTTTACTAACGCGTTGATAAGCATTTATAAATGGACATGTAAAATTGAATTGGTCAACTGCTTGAGACTGTGATTAAAATATATATTAAGCATATACAATTGAGTTATAAAACAGATTTAATCACCACAAGGATATTACAAATACTTCACTAATGCTCAGTTAAGGCTTATTTGTACATTGAAAGAAGAATTCGTACATAGATAAAGTCTTTAAAACTGCATACTTATCGTGATGGCGAAAGAGACTTGAGCTTTGTACATTATTAACAAATGATACATAGAGTATTGAGGAATAAGGAAAAGTATCTTTACAAATGATATAACTGGTACAATGAGCATCAACTAATGGTTTCTTAATGCTTAGTAAAGGCTTAATAATTTGTGAGGCAAAAAATGTAAAGACAATAATAATATGATTTGTAAAGTATTTTTATCACTAATGAATCATGTCTGATTTTACTTTTGTAGATTAAAATGGTTTATACAGAATTAAAAAATCATTAATAAATGTTTTATAAAGACATTACATATTTTGTTATTTATAATTATTAAGCCATCTATTTATGTTCTTACCAATGAGTAGCTAATAAAAAAGAATGCTTTGTAAATGTTTTACAAGTAGTCATTTACTTACACTTTATAAATGCCTTACTAATGCTTTATAGCGCTCAGTTAATATAAAGTGTTACCCAATGCATCTACAAGTGTGGTGTGAAAAGCCCTGTAAACAACACTGAGTGGGTTGTTCACTTGTATCCTTAAGAGTATCCATGACTCCTGTTTTTCAATGAGGCCATGCATTAAGATGTGCATTCTGGTGTTTTCTGCAATATTTGTTAGAAAAATAGTGATGAGCAAAACATATTAAATATTTGTTGAAGATTATTTTCTATGCTTCTAAATAACATAATAGATTATCTTTAAAGCATACTATGATTTGGGCATAAAGGTGAGCTCTTCACAAAATGTCAGAAGTCAGTCAAGGATTGTAAAGTCATCATTTAGCATTTGGAAGGTGAGGTCAGGTAGCACTGATGTTTTTATGTTGTTTGTACATAAACAGATATTTCGGATAGTTATTGGCCAAGTCTAGTGCTTAAATCCTAGTCAGATAATTTCATACACATTTCAAACACTGTAGAGTTCAACTGTACACTATTAATATTCATTAGATGTTCAATTAATTTTTATTTCTGACATATTAAAAAAAATGACACTCAGAAAGTGACATACCAATGCCTTGCATGTTTTACATGGTTCATTCAAATTATTTATTTGTAATTCAGTGATATCATACTATATTGTTCTGTGTGGCCTTAACATTTGATCAATTATGTCCAATATGTGACCTTTTTCTCCTTAACTATTGCTTAATATATGACACATTTAAGCTATATTTACTGGAAGCTGACTAAGGTCTCAGTCACACCAGACAAAAATGGGGGT
This sequence comes from Thalassophryne amazonica, assembly GCF_902500255.1. Classification (NCBI taxonomy): domain Eukaryota; kingdom Metazoa; phylum Chordata; class Actinopteri; order Batrachoidiformes; family Batrachoididae; genus Thalassophryne; species Thalassophryne amazonica. The sequence goes on along the minus strand of NC_047110.1, from coordinate 33,633,833 downwards.
TGGAAACTACATTGCGACCCAAATTTGCCTTACTTTCAGGTTTCAACAAATGAATTCCTGAAATGGGCGTGTCGAAGATGGCGACAAGATCTGTTGCCAGCAGGCATTTGAGGAGTAAAATGACGATAAACATCACACCAGGCTACTGCAGCAATGAACCAGGTGGCCACCGTTGCCACGTACCAAGCAGACGGTGTGGGGAAATCCCAGCACCAGCAGCTGCAGCAGCCACAGCAGCAGCAGTCTGGGTTAATATGGCACTCAGCGTTGACAGCGGAGGTCGCTTTGGCTACAACAGCCACAACAGTGCCAAGCTGCTCCACAATGCCTCTACAGCAGTGGTTTTCAAACTGTGAGGCGTGCCCCCCCTGGAGGACACCATAGTTTCGGGGAGGTGGGGGGGTGTGCAAAAAGCAACTGTAAACACTGTTAATCAACAAAACAAGAAGGGGGAAAAAGAAAACATTGTTAGCGAACATGCCAGGAGCAAAATGGATAAATTTTTAGTGCGCAAATCTACCAGTGAGAGGACAAAAAAGAAAGTAGAGGACAATCTTCATTTACTCCTCTCCACGGTGCATCCCCACATCAGCCGCCTGTGTGCATCAAACCCCTAAAACCCCTGCTGTACAGGACAGCCACATCCCTTCTTCCTTGCTGCATGGACATGGCAGGCTGCACCGCGACGTCTGGACAGGACAGCCACGGCTCCTCGCTCCCACTGCATGTGCACAGTGAGCTCAACACGAATGTCAGTGACTGGACGGACCCCTGAGATGAGGGTCTGCACTCCAAGATCCACTGCTGCTCCAAAGCTCCCCTGAATCACTCCCGTATATATATATATATATATATATATATATATATATATATATATATATATATATATATATATATATTCACCAGGAATCTTGCTAATCCCCTAGTTGCTCCCGGTGTGTAGTGGGCTCCTTGCATGGCAGCAGCCTGACATCGGGGTGAATGTGAGGCATTTGATTTGTAAAGCACTTTGAGCGCCTGATGCAGATGGAAAAGTTCTCTGCCTGACATCTGCTCAAAGTTTGTACACGCCAAAGCTGTCAGATAGACTTGGCTGACATCAGCTGGCAAGGTGCACCTTTTAAGGTTAAGAATTTTTTTTTTTTTTTGACAAAAATGAACACGAATGTATGGAATCAGTTCCTCATACATTTTCATAGAATGACTGGAGCTTAAGCAAATAAATCCAATCTCATTGGACAGTGTGCCCTACTGTGCACTCCGATTATCCGTCCCCTTGCACTATGTACCACTGATCATATAGGGCCCCATGTCTGGAAGAGTCCACAGTCATGGATCCACAAATGCTGCAGATTTAGTTTTCTTTCTTTTTTCATTTTCTTCAAGTGGTGCGGGGAAGTCTTGCTTACAAAGTAAATACCTGCCAGGATGCCTTCTGTAAGGTGAGGAAGCAAGTCTTTGCCCTGCAGCATGCTGGCACAGCAAGTGACAAAGCAATTCAACATTGCTCCTCATCTCCCTCCCCGTAGTGCCGAAGTTGTGACTCCAAGCACTAAAAACAGGTTGAAGACTACAGCAAAACAAATAAACAATTGCATTTTAAGTGCACAGTCGAGCACATCAAAAGCAGCAAATGCCACACTGTGATTTTATCATGGTTTTGCAACAAGTGATTGCGCTGCACCAAAAGGTCAGTTACACATGACACTGTGCTGCACGTATCAAAGAAGATGGTACAGATTGTGAGGAAAAGGCCATAAAGTTGTTTGCTGGGTGTGTGCCCTTGGGGTCAGCTGCACAGAGTAGCATTTAGCAACAAATTAAAAACCCTGTGTTGTTCCCTCATCAAAAAGTGTCACTCACGTCTAATTCATTATCTGGACTGAAGCATGGCAGTCTGTGGGGATGTGTTTGTGTTGATTCCATACAGCAATCATTCCCAAATTTAAGAACACAAGGGCCACTATGGATAACAGTATATCACATTCTTCTGACAACTTTATTGTGCTGCTTGACTATGCAATTTTGTTCACTGTGCAGATATTTTATTACCTTCTGCCAAGGACGCAATAAAATCATTGGTGTTTATTTATCTGTCTGTCTGTCTGACTGACTGTTAGCAGGATGATGTGAAAACTACTGCACACATTTTGACAAAATTTTCACCACAGATAGACATTAGATCAGGGGTTACCAACCTTGTTCCTGGAGGGCACCTGCTCTGTATGTTTTCTAACTCTCCCTGATCCACTCCTAGGCAATTAACTATCATGTGTGCTCAGCCAATCAACAGCTAGAAGACACCACTTAAAAAAACAAACAAACAAAAAAAAAAAACAGGTGTTACTTGAATAAGCAGGGGTCACCAACCCTGTTCCTGGAGAAACTTTGAAGGATTACTGTTAGCAGGTTTAGGTCAAAACTACTGCATCTGCATGTATTTTGATGAAATTTTCAACACAGATACATACACTGTATTAGTTCATGGAAGACATTATATTTTGGAGGTGATCTGGATCCAGATCCGGATTCTGGTTTCACTTTATACATGTTTTGAAGGATTACGTCGAAACCACTTCACGGATTCTCATCACATTTTCACCACAGATGGTTACTGAGCCTCCATTAAATTCTGGAGGTGATCTGGATCTGAACTGGCAAATGTCAGAAATCTCTGATTGCTCTTGTTTTATGTTTTAATTTTGCATATTCAATTTTATTGCATTTTTAAAATCTGTATAGTGAATAATTGTTAAAAGAGAAATAAATCAGCTCAGCCCAAAAAGGTCCAACTTTAAAAATTGTAACTCATTTGGCGCCCTCTCAACACCTTTAATCACAATGTTGATCGACACATGAGTATAAGATGAAGTATTTTCATAAATAAAATGTGTTAAAGTACGTTACTGTAAATAAATGGTGAATGGCATATAATTTAAAGTGTAGTTGACACCAAAAAATGTGTACAAATAATCACTAATAATGATGAAATGTTGATATTTAAAAAAAAAATCCTGAACAATAAAAGTCGATAAGTGCACAGGTGAAGGATAAACAACAGCCGTCTGAAGCATGTGTTCTATTTCAGCCCTTAGCTGTGGCCATATTGTTGCTACATCATCATGAGAATGGGGCCTGCTGATTCAAGACCAAATCAATTGCAAACACGGTGGAGGTCGAGCTGTTTTTGGATGATTTATTTATTTATTTATTTTCTAGTGTGGAGCTTTTTTTAAAGTCCCGCCTGAAGGTGATTCTGAAGAAGCTGTGGGGGATACAGCCTTATGGTTTTGAGCCTTATTTAGATGACATTGAGCGAGACTAAACCTTGGATGAAAACCTTCAGTCTGACAACAGTGATGATATTGATGAGTTCAAAACACAGAATGGTGATTATAAAATAAATAAATAAATAATTGCAGGTGATTTCGGCATCCAGGTGGAGATGCTAAATTTTGTTGCTGAGCTGTTGAGCTCTTTGGTCATAATCAAATGCTAAATGTTTTTTTTTTTGAAAGTTTGTTTTACTATCCTTAACATCAGAAACAAAGTGATTAGGAAGTGTGATTTTTTTTATTTATTTATTCCTTTTACTTATTTATTTATTCCTTTTTTTCCCTTAGAAACAGGTACATCCATTTTAAATATGAAAAAAGGGACTGAAAATATCAGCTATTTTAAAAATAAATCTTGTTTCCTTCTTGAATACAGTTTGTGTACTGTACGTTAGCCGCATAACATTTCATTATTAAACTTTAAAACCATTCACACAAGGAATAAATAATAAAGTCTTACCTGTCATTTCACAGACTGATGAAAACCTATCCACATTTGGAAATTGATGTCTAAAAATAATTTAATTCCTTGTGCTGGCTGAAGAAAAGTCCCTTTGTCACACCGGCAGTTTCTTGGCAGGTTACAGCACCGGCACAGGTGTTATCCGTTAACTGTGTCAGCAGCTGATGGTTCGAGTCTTTGCTATGAACGGAGTGCCGTCTTACTTCACCAGGCCTCTCTGCACCACAAATAGAGAGAGTCGCAGGACCTCATCTGCTGCATGGGATGCAATTATCCCATGATCCACAAAAAAAAAAACAAAAAAAAAAAAAAAAAACGGGAAAATACTCAGTTTTGCCTCCGTGTTGAGTGGAGACAATGCACGATTCCACCGAACCCCTTGGTGGAAACAGGGCTGTCAGTAGTCTGTAAAAATCCATAAATTAGCCGCTTCATCGTTTAAGCTGCAGTGTTCAAAGAGTGTGGAAAAAATTTGCCGCTGGTCCACAATTCAGGCACATAATCCTTAGGAAACTGAAACCAGCAGACTCCACCTGCAAGTGTTTTAATAAAAACGTGTAGCAAACTCAGTCAGCCGGCATAACTCCAGAAATTAAGCACTTAAACACAGAACTACGTCCAGTTGCTAACCAAACAAATGGGGCTGTCAAGATAATGTTATCATGCTGATGTCACTTCCTTCTTCTCCATTGTTGTGACTCACCCAAAGGTTCCTGGTTTTTAGTGGTGCGCAGTTCAAAATCCAAATATTTATCATTTTACTAACCACACACCGGGAAAGCATTAATTTCAAACTGTTGTTTAATTTTAGTCTTAAATACTCAAAAAAACATATTACATATCATGTCACCTATGCTTTAAACCCAGATGTAAATCTGATTATAGTTTTAAAATATTCAAATATTTGTTGGTAATTTTAAACTTTTTTTTTTTTTTTTTTTTTAATTGAACATCAGAGGTTTAGATTTATTTTTAATGGCCTCTCAGTACATCCATTGCCCACCAGGTGGCTGGAGCCCATCTGCAATATGTTTACAGCCCACACCTTGGGAACCACTACTGTTGGGAAGGTGTCGTAGCACGGACCCACAACAGGGGGCGCAAATGAACGGACAATGAGTAAGCCAAAAGGTAACAATTTAATGTTGTGATAATACACAACGAAATGTACAGTAATTTGCACAGTCAATAAACACCAGGTGACGTGTGGGCAGGCTTGAAGATAGAAGACCTCTGACGAGAGAGAAGCCACGTCCCACACGGCTTCCACCACCAACTGTCTGAAGAACACCGGAGCCGCCAAGTCCCGAGTCCCCAGGTGGCCTCTGTCTTCGGCTGTCGACCCTGGTACTGCTGGCAGAAAGCAGAGATATGATGTGTGAGTGTGAGTCCGCACACTCAGTAATTCACAGTCCAAACACAGTTAGGAGGGAGCACCTCCACTTCCAATCACACACACTCGTGCAGCTCCTGGTCAACCACTTATCTGAGTTGGGGTTTGAGGTGAAGCCGTCACTGTCACACCAAACGCCAATCCTCCAGATAAGGAAACACTCCAGGAAAACGGCTGCAATAGAACTTCAGGTTAAACACACACAGTGTTAGTCAGCAGAGAAATTACCTTGTTACTGGTAGTCGATTTCTCGGCGAGGAGGTGGAGTTGCAGTCCGGCTTTTATGACGGTGATGATGATGAACGAGTGACAGCTGGTGCAGGGGATGAATGACAGCTGTCACTTCTTCTAGGTCTGGCGCCCTCTCGTGCTTGGAGCCCGCACTCCAAGCAGGGCGCCCTCTGGTGGTGATGGGCCAGCAGTACCTCCTCTTCAGCGGCCCACACAACAGGACCCCCCCCTCAACGGGTGCCTCCTGGCGTCCGACCAGGCTTGTCCGGATGTCTTGCGTAGAAATCGGCCAGGAGGGCCGGGTCCAGGATGAAGCTCCTCTTCACCCAGGAGCGTTCCTCAGGTCCATACCCCTCCCAGTCCACCAGATATTGGAACCCCCGGCCCTTACGACGGACATCCAGGAGCCTGCGGACTGTCCAGGCAGGCGGCGTAGGTCCCGGAGTACAGAGGGGCGAGGTGTGGTGTGGCTTGAGACGGGAAACGTGAAAAACAGGGTGAATCCACAGTGAAGCCGGGAGTTGAAGCTTCACTGCGGCCGGGTTGATGATCTTGAGGATCTTGAAGGGTCCTATGAACCTGTCTTTCAACTTCGGGGAGTCGACACACAAAGGGATGTCCTTGGTCGAGAGCCATACCTCCTGCCCGGGCTGGTATGTGGGGGCCGGGGAACGCCGGCGGTCCGCATGGGCCTTGGCCCTCGTCCGGGCCATTAACAGGGCAGAGCGGGCGGTCCGCCACACCCGGCGGCACCTCCTGAGGTGGGCCTGGACCGAGGGCACACCGACCTCTCCCTCCACCAGCGGGAACAATGGGGGCTGGTACCCCAAACATGCCTCAAAAGGGGAGAGGCCGGTAGCAGACGAAACTTGGCTGTTATGGGCGTACTCGATCCAGGCCAGATGGTGACTCCAGGCCGCTGGATGCGTGGAGGTGATGCATCGAATGGGCCTGCTCAGCTCCTGGTTGGCCCGCTCTGCCTGGCCGTTTGTCTGGGGGTGGTACCTGGACGAGAGACTCACGGTGGCCCCCAGCTCCTTACAGAAACTCTTCCACACCTGCGAAGAGAACTGGGGACCACGATCTGAAACGATGTCCGATGGTATCCCATGCAGCCGCATGACGTGGTGGACCAGGAGGTCTGCCGTCTCCTGGGCCATCAGGAGCTTCGGGAGGGCCACGAAGTGGGCCACTTTGGAGAACCGGTCCACTATCGTGAGAATCACGGTGTTGCCCTGGGACGGCGGGAGGCCCGTGATGAAGTCCAGGCCGATGTGAGACCAGGGGCGATGAGGCACCGGCAGGGGTTGGAGGAGTCCCGTAGTCCTCCGATGGTCTGCCTTCCCCCTGGCGCAGATGGTACAGGCCTGGACGTAGTCCCGGACGTCGGTTTCCAGGGACGCCCACCAGAAGCGCTGCTGGACCACTGCCACGGTCCTACGCACTCCGGGATGACAGGAGAGCTTGGACCCGTGACAGAAGTCCAATACGGCAGCTCTTGCCTCTGGTGGGACGTACAGTTTGTTCTCCGGGCTCCTTGTCAGGGCCTCCTGGACGGTCTTCTCCACGTCCCAGGTGAGGGTGGCCACGACAGTGGACTCGGGGATGATGGTCTCGGTGGGGTTCGACAGCCCCGCTTTGGCTTCTTCTTCGTGCACCCGGGACAATGCATCTGATTTTTGGTTCTTGGTCCCGGGGCGGTACGTGATCTGGAAGTCAAAGCGCCCGAAGAACAGAGACCAGCGGGCTTGCCTGGGGTTCAGCCGCTTGGCGGTCCGGATGTACTCCAAGTTCCGATGGTCCGTGAAAACCGTGAAGGGCAACGATGCCCCCTCCAGCAGGTGTCTCTACTCTTCAAGAGCCTCCTTCACCGCGAGGAGCTCCCGATTGCCGACGTCATAGTTCCGTTCAGCTGGGGTCAACCTGCAGGAATAAAAGGCACAAGGATGGAGAACTTTATCAGCCTCCACGCTCTGGGACAGCACGGCTCCTATCCCTGAGTCAGAGGCGTCCACTTCTACTATGTACTGGCGATCAGGATCAGGCTGCACCAGAACTGGTGCAGTCAAGAACCGGCGTTTCAACTCCTGGAATGCAGCTTCGCACCGATCCGACCAGGCGAAGGGGACCTTGGTGGAGGTCAGGGCAGTCAGGGGGCTAACTACCTGACTGTAACCTTTAATGAACCTCCTGTAGAAATTTGCAAAGCGAGGAGCTGCTGTAGTTTCCTGCGGCTTGTTGGTGGGGCCAATCATCTCACCGCCGCAACTTGGCCGGATCAGGGGCGATGGAGTTGGAGGAGATGATGAACCCCAGGAAGGACAAAGAAGGCGGTGGAACTCGCACTTCTCGCCCTTCACAAACAGCTTGGTTCTCCAACAACCGCTGTAGGACCTGACGTACATGCTGGACATGGGTCTCAGGGTCCGGGGAAAAAGATGAGTATATCGTCCAGATATACGAAGACGAACCGATGCAGAAGTCCCGCAAGACGTCATTTACCAAAGCTTGGAACGTCACGGGGGCGTTAGTGAGGCCGAACGGCATGACCAGGTACTCAAAGTGACCTAACGGGGTGTTGAATGCCGTCTTCCATTCGTCTCCCTTCCAGATCCGAACCAGGTGGTACGTGTTTCTAAGATCCAATTTCGTAAAAATTTGGGCTCCATGCAGGGGCGTGAACACTGAATCCAACAGAGGTAACGGGTATCGGTTGCGAACCGTGATCTCGTTCAGCCCTCTGTAATCAATGCATGGACGGAGTCCGCCGTCTTTTTACCCACAAAAAAAGAAACCAGCACCCATCGGGGAGGTGGAGTTCCGGATCAGCCCGGCAGCTAAGGAGTCCCGGATGTAGGTCTCCATTGATTCGCGTTCCGGACGTGAGAGGTTGTACAACCTACTGGACGGGTACTCAGCGCCCGGGACCAAATCGATGGCACAATCATACGGTCGGTGCGGGGGAAGAGTGAGCGCCAGATCTTTGCTGAAAACATCAGCAAGATCATGGTACTCCTTTGGCACCGCCGATAGATTGGGGAGGACTTTGACCTCCTCATTAGCTGTAGTGCCGGGAGGAACCAAGGATCCTAAACCCTCCCGGTGGCAGGTTTCGCTCCACTGCATCACAACCCCGGACGGCCAATCTATCGGGGATTGTGCTTCCCCATCCATGGAAAGCCCAAAATCACTCGGAGGTAGATGGTGTTACATGAACACGATCTCCTCCCTGTGATTCCCAGACACAACCAAAGTCACTGGTTGTGTCTGATGTGTGATTAACGGAAGCAGGGTGCCATCTAGTGCTCGCACCTGCAATGGTGCCGGCAGAGCCACCGGGGGAGCCCTACTTCCTTTGCCCATCTGCTATCCAGCAGATTCCCTTCCGACCCCGTGTCTACCAGTGCTGGGGCGTGAAGGGTTAAATCCCCACAAAGGATTGTTACTGGGATTCATGCAGATTTGCGGGGTTTCCCCGCGTGCATGTTATGGCCCACCCTTAGCCCAGTTTATAAGGACGGGCGTTGTAGTTTGACCGTTTGGGGCAGTCCTTCTGCAGGTGCTCACAAGAGCCGCAGATAAAACACTCTCCGCGGGCCAGCCTCCTTTGTCTAATGTTTGTTTTTACTTTGGCCCTGCTCGTGTCCATAGCCTCCTCAGCAGGGGGAGCTGTAGCCACACGGAGCTCTCTGGCAGTGAAGCGTGGGGACGACGTCACCTTTTCGGAACCGGAAGGGGGAGGGACGGCTCGTGCCCGGTCACGCCCCCCGGCCTGCTCCCGACGATGCTCGTTTAAATGGTTGTCTAAGCGTATAACTAAATCGACAAGCCCGTCAAAATCCCGCGGTTCCTCCTTAGCCAGTAGGTGCTCCTTAAGGACCGAGGACAGTCCATTTACAAAGGCGGCGCGGAGCGCAACGTTATTCCAGCCGGACCTCGCTGCCGTGATGTGGAAGTCGACTGCATACTCGGCTGCGCTACGGCGCCCCTGTCTCATAGACAGCAGCACGTTCGAAGCGGTCTCACCTCTGTTGGGATGGTCAAACACTTATTTGAACTCCCGTACAAACCCAGTATAAGACGTTAGGAGCCGTGAATTCTGCTCCCAAAGCGCCGTAGCCCAGGCGCGTGCCTCTCCTCGAAGCAGATTAATAACATAAGCCACCCGGCTGGCGTCTGACGCGTACATGACAGGGCGCTGTGAAAAGACAAGCGAACACTGCATGAGGAAGTCTGCACACGTCTCAACACAGCCCCCGTACGGTTCCGGAGGGCTTATGTATGCTTCAGGGGACGGTGGGGGGGTTCGTTGAATGACCAGTGGAATGTCTGATACAGGCCCAGGACCAGCCAGAGGAGTGGCTGCAGCAGCGCCCTGATCGCGCGCTTCCACCCTGGCGGTGAGAGCCTCCACTCTCCGATTAAGGAGGACATTCTGCTCGGTCACTAAATCTAACCGAGCCGTGAAGGCGGTTAAGATCTGCTGCAGCTCACTCAACACGCCTCCAGCTGACGCCTGCGCTCCTGGCTCTTCCATTGGCCGTTCAAGCTTGGGTTGACGCCCCTCGGAATCCATGACGATGGCCGAGAAATCCTGTTGGGTAGGTGTCGTAGCACGGACCCACAACAGGGGGCGCAAACGAACGGACAATGAGTAAGCCAAAAGGTAACAATTTAATGTTGTGATAATACACAACGAAATGTACAGTAATTTGCACAGTCAATAAACACCAGGTGACGTGTGGGCAGGCTTGAAGATAGAAGACCTCTGACGAGAGAGAAGCCACGTCCCACACGGCTTCCACCACCAACGGTCTGAAGAACACCGGAGCCGCCAAGTCCCGAGTCCCCAGGTGGCCTCTGTCTTCGGCTGTCGACCCTGATACTGCTGGCAGAAAGCAGAGATATGATGTGTGAGTGTGAGTCCGCACACTCAGTAATTCACAGTCCAAACACAGTTAGGAGGGAGCACCTCCACCTCCAATCACACACACTCGTGCAGCTCCTGGTCAACCACTTATCTGAGTTGGGGTGTGAGGCGAAGCCGTCACTGTCACACCAAACGCCAATCCTCCAGATAAGGAAACACTCCAGGAAAACGGCTGCAATAGAAGTTCAGGTTAAACACACACAGTGTTAGTCAGCAGAGAAATTACCTTGTTACTGGTAGTCGATTTCTCGGCGAGGAGGTGGAGATGCAGTCCGGCTTTTATGATGGTGATGATGATGAACGAGTGACAGCTGGTGCAGGGGATGAATGACAGCTGTCACTTCTTCTAGGTCTGGCGCCCTTTCGTGCTTGGAGCCCACACTCCAAGCAGGGCGCCCTCTGGTGGTGATGGGCCAGCAGTACCTCCTCTTCAGCGGCCCACACAACACACTACAATAAAGGATTCATAAACCCTGAAGATATTTACCTTTGATTAATTTACTATTTTACATTTTACAATTTATCATTTCCCCTGTTTTAAATGCTGGTAGTCAAAACACAGCTGTTCCGGAGCACAGCTGTGTTTTGTGCATCTGTTAGCTGTTTAATCTGCGCAGTTAGACTGATCGTTACCTAGATAACGATTTGCTTCACAGTGTAATCTTCACGTGCCTTAACTAAAGCACTCCCTCTGCTGAAACACCTCTAAATGATTTACACATTATTCACTTTGTGTGTTTTTAGGAATCCGCTAGCTTAGCCGGGCGGCTTCTCCTGTCTCTCCCGCACTTTTCTGCTCTGGGTGTGAAATGTTTAGTTATTCCTCGGCCTCCTTTAGCAGTAATGGTACTTGTAATAAGTGTAGCTTATTCGTAGCTTTGGAGGCCAGGCTGGGTGAACTGGAGACTCGGCTCCGCACCGTGGAAAATTCTACAGCTAGCCAGGCCTTTGTAGTCGGTGCGGACTAAGGTAGCTTAGCCGCCGTTAGTTTCCCTCTGGCAGATCTCGAGCAGCCAGGAAAGGAGGCCGACTGGGTGACTGTGAGGAGGAAGCGTAGCCCTAAACAGAAGCCCCGTGTACATCGCCAACCCGTTGACATTTCTAACCGTTTTTCCCCACTCGACGACACACCCGCCAAGGATCAAACTCTGGTTATTGGCGACTCTGTTTTGAGAAATGTGAAGTTAGCGACACCAGCAACCATAGTCAATTGTCTTCCGGGGGCCAGAGCAGGCGACATCGAAGGAAATTTGAAACTGCTGGCTAAGGCTAAGCGTAAATTTGGTAAGATTGTAATTCACGTCGGCAGCAATGACACCCGGTTACGCCAATCGGAGGTCACTAAAATTAACATTGAATCGGTGTGTAACTTTGCAAAAACAATGTCGGACTCTGTAGTTTTCTCTGGGCCCCTCCCCAATCGGACCGGGAGTGACATGTTTAGCCGCATGTTATCCTTGAATTGCTGGCTGTCTGAGTGGTGTCCAAAAAATGAGGTGGGCTTCATAGATAATTGGCAAAGCTTCTGGGGAAAACCTGGTCTTGTTAGGAGAGACGGCATCCATCCCACTTTGGATGGAGCAGCTCTCATTTCTAGAAATCTGGCCAAATTTCTTAAATCCTCCAAACCGTGACTATCCAGGGTTGGGACCAGGAAGCAGAGTTGTAGTCTTACACACCTCTCTGCAGCTTCTCTCCCCCTGCCATCCCCTCATTACCCCATCCCCGTAGAGACGGTGCCTGCTCCCAGACCACCAATAACCAGTAAAAATCTATTTAAGCATAAAAATTAAAAAAGAAAAAATAATATAGCACCTTCAACTGCACCACAGACTAAAACAGTTAAATGTGGTATATTAAACATTAGGTCTCTCTCTTCTAAGTCCCTGTTAGTAAATGATATAATAATTGATCAACATATTGATTTATTCTGCCTTACAGAAACCTGGTTACAGCAGGATGAATATGTTAGTTTAAATGAGTCAACACCCCCGAGTCACACTAACTGCCAGAATGCTCGTAGCACGGGCCAAGGCGGAGGATTAGCAGCAATCTTCCATTCCAGCTTATTAATTAATCAAAAACCCAGACAGAGCTTTAATTCATTTGAAAGCTTGACTCTTAGTCTTGTCCATCCAAATTGGAAGTCCCAAAAACCAGTTTTATTTGTTATTATCTATCATCCACCTGGTCATTACTGTGAGTTTCTCTGTGAATTTTCAGACCTTTTGTCTGACTTAGTGCTTAGCTCAGATAAGATAATTATAGTGGGTGATTTTAACATCCACACAGATGCTGAGAATGACAGCCTCAACACTGCATTAATCTATTATTAGACTCAATTGGGCTTTGCTCAAAATGTAAATGAGTCCACCCACCACTTTAATCATATCTTAGATCTTGTTCTGACTTATGGTATGGAAATAGAAGACTTAACAGTATTCCCTGAAAACTCCCTTCTGTCTGATCATTTCTTAATAACATTTACATTTACTCTGATGGACTACTCAGCAGTGGGGAATACGTTTCATTACACTAGAAGTCTTTCAGAAAGCGCTGTAACTAGGTTTAAGGATATGATTCCTTCTTTATGTTCTCTAATGCCATATACCAACACAGTGCAGAGTAGCTACCTAAACTCTGTAAGTGAGATAGACTATCTCATCAATAGTTTTACATCCTCATTGAAGACAACTTTGGATGCTCTAGCTCCTCTGAAAAAGAGAGCTTTAAATCAGAAGTACTTGACTCCGTGGTATAACTCACAAACTCGCAGCTTAAAGCAGATAACCCGTAAGTTGGAGAGGAAATGGCGTCTCACTAATTTAGAAGATCATCACTTAGCCTGGAAAAAGAGTCTGTTGCTCTATAAAAAAGCCCTCCGTAAAGCTAGGACATCTTACCACTCATCACTAATTGAACAAAATAAGAACCCCAGGTTTCTTTTCAGCACTGTAGCCAGGCTGACAAAGAGTCAGAGCTCTATTGAGCCGAGTATTCCTTTAACTTTAACTAGTAATGACTTCATGACTTTCTTTGCTAATAAAATTTTAACTATTAGAGAAATAATTACTCATAACCATCCCAAAGACGTATCGTTATCTTTGGCTGCTTTCAGTGATGCCAGTATTTGGTTAGACTCTTTCTCTCAGATTGTTCTGTCTGAGTTATTTTCATTAGTTACTTCATCCAAACCATCAACATGTCTATTAGACCCCATTCCTACCAGGCTGCATCAAGGAAGCCCTACCATTATTTAATGCTTCGATCTTAAATATGATCAGTCTATCTTTATTAGTTGGCTATGTACCACAGGCTTTTAAGGTGGCAGTAATTAAACCATTACTTAAAAAGCCATCACTTGACCCAGCTATCTTAGCTAATTATAGGCCAATCTCCAACCTTCCTTTTCTCTCAAAAATTCTTGAAAGGGTAGTTGTAAAAACAGCTAACTGATCATCTGCAGAGGAATGGTCTATTTGAAGAGTTTCAGTCAGGTTTTAGAATTCATCATAGTACAGAAACAGCATTAGTGAAGGTTACAAATGATCTTCTTATGGCCTCAGACAGTGGACTCATCTCTGTGCTTGTTCTGTTAGACCTCAGTGCTGCTTTTGATACTGTTGACCATAAAATTTTATTACAGAGATTAGAGCATCCCATAGGTATTAAAGGCACTGCGCTGCGGTGGTTTGAATCATATTTATCTAATAGATTACAATTTGTTCATGTAAATGGGGAATCTTCTTCACAGACTAAGGTTAATTATGGAGTTCCACAAGGTTCTGTGCTAGGACCAATTTTATTCACTTTATACATGCTTCCCTTAGGCAGTATTATTAGACGGTATTGCTTAAGTTTTCATTGTTACGCAGATGATACCCAGCTTTATCTATCCCTGAAGCCAGAGGACACACACCAATTAGCTAAACTGCAGGATTGTCTTACAGACATAAAGACATGGATGACCTCTAATTTCCTGCTTTTAAACTCAGATAAAACTGAAGTTATTGTACTTGGCCCCACAAATCTTAGAAACATGGTTGTCTAACCAGATCCTTACTCTGGATGGCATTACCCTGACCTCTAGTATACTGTGAGAAATCTTGGAGTCATTTTTGATCAGGATATGTCATTCAAAGCGCATATTAAACAAATATGTAGGACTGGTTTTTTGCATTTATGCAATATCTCTAAAATTAGAAAGGTCTTGTCTCAGAGTGATGCTGAAAAAGTAATTCATGCATTTATTTCCTCTAGGCTGGACTATTGTAATTCATTATTATCAGGTTGTCCTAAAAGTTCCCTGAAAAGCCTTCAGTGAATTCAAAATGCTGCAGCTAGAGTACTAACGGGGACTAGATGGAGAGAGCATATCTCACCCATATTGGCCTCTCTTCATTGGCTTCCTGTTAATTCTAGAATAGAATTTAAAATTCTTCTTCTTACTTATAAGGTTTTGAATAATCAGGTCCCATCTTATCTTAGGGACCTCATAGTACCATATCACCCCAATAGAGCGCTTCGCTCTCAGACTGCAGGCTTACTTGTAGTTCCTAGGGTTTGTAAGAGTAGAATGGGAGGCAGAGCCTTCAGCTTTCAGGCTCCTCTCCTGTGGAACCAGCTCCCAATTCGGATCAGGGAGACAGACACCCTCTCTACTTTTAAGATTAGGCTTAAAACTTTCCTTTTTGCTAAAGCTTATAGTTAGGGCTGGATCAGGTGACCCTGAACCATCCCTTAGTTATGCTGCTATAGACTTAGACTGCTGGGGGGTTCCCATGATGCACTGAGTGTTTCTTTCTCTTTTTGCTCTGTATGCACCACTCTGCATTTAATCATTAGTGATTGATCTCTGCTCCCCTCCACAGCATGTATTTTCCTGGTTCTCTCCCTCAGCCCCAACCAGTCCCAGCAGAAGACTGCCCCTCCCTGAGCCTGGTTCTGCTGGAGGTTTCTTCCTGTTAAAGGGAGTTTTTCCTTCCCACTGTCGCCAAGTCCTTGCTCACAGGGGGTCGTTTTGACCGTTGGGGTATTTACGTAATTATTGTATGGCCTTGCCTTACAATATAAAGCGCCTTGGGGCAACTGTTTGTTGTGATTTGGCGCTATATAAATAAAATTGATTGATTGATTGATTATAATTGTACAACTCAACTGCGCTGTTATTGTTCCTGCATGGGTTGGTTGTTCTTAATAAATTTAGTATTTCTCTTCATACCCATGATGTGTGCTGCTACATTGTGACAAATAACACACACACAATGCTCGCAAGTGACATGACTAATTATATTGAAATCAAATCCCAGATAGCCATCCTCACGTTGACTGAGACAACTGCAAGCAGGAAGATAAAAGACAGAACTAGAAGTGGATCCAAAATTCTCCACAAAACGATGAGCTCTCACCAGTGGAAGGCTTGACACAGATGAGCCTTTCTTCCAGCAGAAATTTGAGCCCAATTCTATAATCCCTCCATCCAAATGTTCAGGCAATCATTTGTTGGTTACAAACTGCACAGTCATGCAGAGCTGAATGCGTCATCCCAACGCTCGTAAGCTGATTCCTTTCTGATAATCTACAGAAAAGAGACAGCACTGCCACTGTATGATACTGTAAAAATGCTAAGTGCTTTGTGTGTTGGTCTTTGAACATGAGACAAATTTGACTGGCTACTGATCAAGTATAACTTCAGAAGCAGCATTTTAATTTAGCTGTTTAAAATTCTGAAAAATAGAATCCTTCCAAATGCCCCTCACACTGATCTGGAAATTTTAGGTGTCGCGCCTTCAAATTTTTTTAAAGAACACAAATAGTGCACAAGTGCCCAACTCCACTTTGTTGGTCACACAGCATGTAATGTTAACACATAGTAAGGCGCAGGGTCGAAATGGGGTGTATTTAGTCTCTTAACCCTCCGGGGTCCAAGGGTATTTCCTCAAATTTACCATACTTGCAATAATTCCCCCTTTAAAATATTTATTTTTTGGATATTACCCATGAGGTGCACATAATTTTTTTGGAATAATCACAGCTTCCTTAATGGGAAACATATTTTTTCTAGAATACTATATAAAATGTAAAATTTGGCTCTCAACCTGACAATATGAAATGTTTTCATTAAATTCTCCATATCTTAGTTTACATTTTTCTTGATGTGGAGAAACTGTTTTGGTGTTAGAAATGGGTTTGTGAACATCTTCAGGTCACAAAGTAGTGTAATATGTAAGAATATTGTAATGTAATAAGTATGATAAATAAAAAAAAAAAAATAAGTACTGCACTGTGTGCAGTGCAGCAGTGTCACCTTCTGGGAAGTAGATGACAGAGATCGGGAAACAAAAGAGAATATTTGTAAATTATCTTTTATGTGTCTGATCTATGCTTCTGTTTTCATATAATTCTTTTTGGATGAATAGAATCTGTTTGTGATAAAAAAAAAATAAATAAATAAATAAACAAAAAAAACTGATGTCAAAAAATTGTGCTTTGCTGCCTCAACAAAAATAACATTTACTGCACCATTTCTGAAGAAAACGAGCCACCTGTGTATTCTTCCATAATTATTTTCGCTGCCTCTAAGACTAAATTCCAATTTTTAAAAAAGTGTTTTCAGGTGGAAACCATTCCTTTAAACTTCATAAGACTTGACTGGTGTGTTTGGAGCACTCTCTCCAGCAGATGCTGCAGTTGTGAGGAGCCTGTTGCAAGAGACGGATCATGTAAAGCCCTGGTCCCACCAAATAATGAACTATGAATAATGAGCCATGTAGCATGGTTTTTGTTTTTGTTTTTTTGTTTTTTGGCACGAGTTCAGTTATTCAACAAAGATGGGAGAGTGGCTCTTAGAGGCAGAATATTCGGTTAACGTGGCTCATCTCTGAGCGTGGCGCTAATTTCAAGAAGTTCAAAATTTAGCAAAAACAGCATGGGGCAGTTTGTGTACAGGGTACTACAAGGACAAACAAGGATGTTAGAGGCATGTTTGTGGTGAGGACGAGGCTGTTACAAGCCCATTATTCAAGTACCTGGCAGCTATGAGGACAGGGCAGGCTGTTTTGGCTCCTCCCACTCACCTGCTTAGTGCAATGGAGGCTGGAGATAAAATAATTATTTCGTAGCAGATTAATCATTTTCTGTCAGAGTTTGGCTGTTGAGAACACCTCTAATCGCTTCCGGAATCACCGAGGACTGTTTCATCTGTAGCTTTTTTCATCTCTCTCTCTCTCGTGCACTGCATGAGGTGGAGAAGGTATTTGGAACAGCCTACAAGGTAATTATTTAATTTAATTTATTTTTAATTTTTATATGTCATTTTATAGTGTCAAGCCACAACAAACGTACCTCAAGGTGCTTCACACAAGTAAGGTCTTACCTTACCAACCCCCAGAGCAAGCACACAGGTGACAGTGGTAAAGAAAAACTCCCTCTGATGATTTCAGGAAGAAATCTCAAGCAGACCAGAATGAAAGGGGTGATCCTCTGCTTGGCCATTTTACTGACACAATTTACAAAACAATTTACATTTAATAGAAAGGATATTAATAGAAAGGATATTATGCCAGTACACAGGATGGGTGCGTTGCAGAAGTAGACACCACTCCCATCTCTGGAAGGAGCCGCACCTCAAACAGAGAGAGAGAGAGAGAGAGAGAGAGAGAGAACAAAAAAAGAATCAGGCATTGGAAAGACAACAAATAAAGTATAATTTGTCAGCATTAAGCAATGCCACTAACCATAACCTTCACTAAAAGACCCAGAATTTAGATAAAAACAAGTTATTTGAGGAACATCTTGAATCCTGACTGATGAAATGAATTTGTTACAAAGATATACAGTGCAGGGAGATCATTCCACAGAACAGGGACACAATAAGAGAAAGCTCTGTGACCTGCAGACTTTGTATTCACCCTAGGGAAACAAAGTACTCCTGCATCCTGAGAATGCTGAGCCTGAGTATTTAGGGTTTAATTAGGTCACCTAAGTAGGGAGGTGCCAGTCCGTGAGCAATTTTATAGATTAGTAACAGAACCTTAATATCTGATCTCACAGGGACAGGCAAAGTGAAGAGATGCCAAAATGGGTGTAATGTGGTCAAACTTTATGCTTCCTGTCAAAAGTCTGGCAGCAGCATTTTGAACCAATTAGAGACCCCTAATGCTGGACTGTGGTAAACCAGAAAATAGAACATTGCAGTAGTCCAATCTAGACGAGACAAATGCATGAATCAGGGCCTCAGCATCAGCAATAGACAGGATGTGAGGAATCTTCACTATATTTCACAGGTGGAAGACAGCAGTCCTCGAAATATCTATAATGTGGAAGTCAAAGGACAACATAGGGTCAAAAATTACCCCAAGGTTCCACACTTTGTCAGTGTAATGATATATGACACACAAGCCTAGGCTAAGCATCAGCTGGTCAAATTGATGCCACTGTCTCACTGGACCAACAATCAGCATTTCAGTCTTATCAGAGTTTAAAAGTAGGCATTGCTCGACATCCAGATTTTCACTGATGCCAGGCAGTTTTCTAAGGATTTTATATGGATGAGAATGCCAGCAGTTATTGGCGTGTATAACTGAGTATCATCAGCAAAGCAATGAAAATGCCGCCCAAAATGCCGCAATATGTGCCTAAGGGGTGCTGTATAAAGGGAGAAAAGCAGAGGGACAAAGACGGACCCCTGTGGAACCCCAAATTTCATGTTACTGAGGTTAGAGGCAGTGTTATTGTACAAAACACAGTGAGAACGAGGTATGATGTCATACATGTAAGGGGATTCCCAGTAATCCCAAAATGATTCCCCCAGCTAATCAAGTAGAATATGATGAACCACGGTATCAAACACAGCACTAAGATCTAACAGCACCAGAACCGTAGTGGTGTCTGAATCCATTGCAAGCAGAAGATCATTCACCACTTTAGTGAGAGCCGTCTCTGTGGAATGATATTTTCAAAAAGCAGACTGCAGTGGCTCAGTAAGGTGATTCAGGAGCTGCCGTGAAACCACCTTTCCAGAATTTTGGAGCAAAATGATAGATTTGATATCGGCCTATAGTTTTTCAATACACTAGGGTCAAGATTAGCTTTCTTAAGTAATGGTTTAATCACTGCAGATTTGAAACATTTAGGATCAGATCCAGAGGTTAATGAGAGATTAATAATTTCCTGCACAGTTGGCTCAAGAATGGCCCACAGGTCCTTAAACAGTTTTGTTGGTATGGGATCATATTAGCAGGTTGTGCTTTTGTAGACATTACAAGTTTTGTCAGCACGCCTAATGAGGTACTATGAAATTCTGTAAATCAACGTAATACCTCAATAATGGCACGCACCTCAATAGTAGGCTGTAGTGGCTGGGTAAGGCATGCTGGGATATGTTTAACCTAATTTGGTCTATTTTCTTCTCGAGGTAATCCAAGAAATCTTGTGCTGTAAAAGGAGTGTGACTTACAGGTGGTACACTTACTTACACATACTTGCACATAGTACAAATCTGGTGGAATTGCTCATGAATTGTGCATGAAGCAGGAATCATATGCAATATGTGCAAAATCGGAGCTGCTGCCAACACCATGTACACCTGTTGCCCTGTCTGAGCCCATTTGATCCCTCTCACGACAGGTTTCAGCCAAATTCTAGGTGACACACAAACATCTAACACTGCTCACTTGGCACCTAGAAAATGTGCAAAATCATTTGCACTATTAGCATGAAAACAGTCAGCAGATGATCACTTTCAACCTGGGGGTGAAATTTGTTTAAGTGCCCCAATGACTGGAGTTGCCAAGTACACATGTGGCATGAGTGTCGGCTCCGCCCACAAAATGTGTGCATGTGTTTTGAGTGCCCCCTTCCCCCCCAGTATGTGCGTGCCTGTGGCACCACACTGCAGGCGAGGCACCTCTCATTTGATCACAGAGTGACACCTTGGTCTGTGCGTGGACCGGACAGGGGGCGTGGCTGGCTGTCTCTGGTCCTGGACATCACAGCTGCAAAACACGTACCATGTTTTGACAGACATACGCATGTGTGTGGTTGTTGTCCTCAAGTGGAAATACATCAAAACATATATCGCTTTTGCGATGGGCTGGAGAGTGCGCACATTGACAGGCTGCCCCAGCTGAAATGGCCCCTCAGTTCATGTGGACACGCAGCAGGCGATTTCAATGTCACGTCTGTCTGATAGGACACACATGTCCTATGAGCAGTGCGCCGCAGGGCTATATATCAGAAGCCAACAGTGTGACAAATAAGCCACTTTCAGTCATGTATCAGCAGAAATATGATGTAACAAACACCATTTGGTCAGTTATCATGCTGCTTTTTTTTTTTTTTTTTATAAAAACACATTTATGTCCTTGTTGATTTCAGGCATTTTTCCACAACTTTTACAGGACAGCGATGGTAGCACTGTGGTAAAGTTTCTGGCTGGCAATCAAAGCTTTTGGAAATTGCAGGTTCTAATCTCTTGGGTGGTTGTAATTTTTTTCTTGTTGTTTTCACAGCAGCTGTGCAATGTGGTTACACATACTCCAGCTGCTCAATTTCAATTTACTTCATTTATATAGTGACAAATCACATCAATCTTGCTTCAAGGCACTTCACACAAGTAAGCTCTAACCTTACCAACCCCTCGCACTGTGTTACCGCTGCGACGGTTTTGTTCACGACACTGTTGCATGCACAAAACCATCGCAGCGGGTTCATTCGCGCCTGCCTGTCGGCTTGATGTTTTTGTGGTTCGCTCATACGAGCTGTTTCACTGTGATTTGTGCTGATTTGTACTCATTTGTACTATGTGTGAAGGGGCCCTAAGTGATAAAACTGAATTATTTGCAATGTTTATATTGTAATGGCTTGGTAAAACAGTTGCATATTCATTCCTTCTCATGAGCAGGTGTAATGGTATGTTTATCATAGATTGAACATCTCGTTATAATCATTCAGATGAGCTGTGCTGTGATGCAGTGCGCTGAGGCAATCACTCCCACTCACAGTGTGTTTTAATTGTTTGCACAGTGTTCATATACGAGGTCTGTTAGAAAAGTAACGGACCTTTATATTTTTTGCAAAAACTATATGGATTTGAATCATGTGTGATTGCATCAGCCAAGCTTGAACCTTCATGCGCATGCATGAGTTTTTTCACGCCTGTCGGTTGCGTCATTCTCCTGTGAGCACGCCTTGTGGGAAGAGTGGTCCAGCCCCCTCGTCGGATTTTCATTGTCAGGAAATGAGAGTGTGAGAGACAGCCAAGTGGAAACCATTTGGAAAATTCAGATGGCTTTGGGTGAAGATCTTATGGGGATCACACAGATTAAAGACAATTACAACTGGATTAAAGATGGCCCACAGCGGCGGATGGCATGCCGCGCCCCGAGCGGCGATCAACAGGCTCAAACGACCAGATCATTTCCAAAGTGAACGCTTTGTTGATCTGGGACGTCGTCTGACTACCAGAGAAATGGCAAGACAGCTGGACATAGCACTTTTTCAGCACATTCCACTGTTACAGGAGTTTTTGTAATGGAAAGGGGAGCAGAGAAATCCATGCGTCAGGACGGAGGTGCAGGGCACAGAACAAAAACCAACGCCGTGATGAAGCCTCACAGGACATGTGGCATGTCCAGCTCGTCCACAATTTCTCGGATAGTCACCCGACTGAAAAGCCACCGAAAGCCATCTGAATCTTTCGAATGGTGCAAGAGCTGGGCATGTTAGGGCTTGTCCTGTGAGACCAACACGGCGGTGCTTTCATCCCGCGCGGCTCCGTGGCGAATTTCTCCGCTCCTCTTTCCATTACAAAAACTCCTGTAACAGTGGAATGTGCCGAAAAAGTGCTATGTCCAGCTGTCTTGCCATTTCTCTGGTAGTCAGACGATATCCCGGATCAACAAAGCGTTCACTTTGGAAATTATCTGGTTGTTTGAGCCTGTCGATCGCCGCTTGGAGCGCGGCGTGCTATCCGCCACTGTGGGCCGTCTATAATCCAGTTGTAATTGTCCTTAATCTGTGTGATCCCCATAAGATCTTCACCGAAAGCCATCTGAATTTTCCAAATGGTTTCCACTTGGCTGTCTCTCACACTTTCTGAAAAAATTTTGATGAACCAAAGCGGCAGTCGATCAGCCAATTTCCTGACAATGAAAATCTGACGAGGGGGCTGGACCACTCCTCCCACAAGACGTGCTCACAGGTGAATGACGCAACCGACAGGCGTGAAAAAACTCATGCATGTGCACGAAGGTTCAAGCTTGGCTGATGCAATCACACATGATTCAAATCCATATAGTTTTTGCAAAAAATATAAAGGTCCGTTACTTTTCTAACAGACCTCGTACATGGCTTATTATTCAAATAATCACTGAAAATTTCTGACAAATCCATGCTCACTATTCATGCCGTTAGTTTTCGGTGGGAGTAAAGCTTTACATTACTTGGCCTATAGGATTGGCTGTGAATGAACGGTTATCTAGATGGCAGATCCATGTTACAGATGAGAATTTGTAATTTCAGAAAGTTGTCAAATGAAGTCTCTGTGGCATTACATGGCTGATCTCTCAATGGAAACATGACAAACACTATACACAGATGCATTAAATATCCATGGACCACAGAGGGCTCATTTGTCATGGCTGTTTTTGGTGTATCAAATTGTCATTTGTTAACACCTTTTGCCAGAAAAACAATTATCTCACTTTGGCACACTTAATACAACAGTCTGATATGGTTTAAAGGGAAAGGCAGGTGACATTCTGGTTGGTTTTATGTTTGGCCTACAACCTGCTATTGACTAATGAACAGGATAAATCCAACCTCTTTGCAACTAGGGCAAATATTTGCCCTTAGTTTATGCCTCTTGCTAGCAATAGTACACAAAATTATTTGTGTGATGACTCTTCCCCATTAACCTGGTACTTTGCAATATATATATATATATATATATATATATATATATATATATATATATATATATATATATATATATATATGAGGTCTGTCAATAAAGTAATGGTCCTTTTTTTATTTTTTTCAAAAACTATATGGATTTCATTCATATGTTTTTACGTCAGACATGCTTGAACCCTCGTGTGCATGCGTGAGTTTTTCCATGCCTGTCGGTGACGTCATTCGCCTGTGAGCACGCCTTGGGAAGGAGTGGTCCCGCCCCCTCGTTGGATTTTCATTGTCTGGAAATGGCGGAATGAAAAGGACTTTTTTTCCATCAGAATTTTTTCAGAAGCTGTTAGAGACTAGCACCTGGAAACCATTCGAAAAATTTATCTGGCTTTCGGTGAAAATTTTACGGGCTTCACAGAGAATAAGGTCTGTTACTACAGCTTTAAGGACCCCTTTAAGGACGCTCGGCGCGCCGCGCTCCGATCTGCGATGACGAGGCACAAGCCACCGGACCATTTCTAAACGGATGGCTCTGTGGATACGAGACCGTCGTGTGCCCTTTCTCTGGTTATCACAAGAGCTGTAAATCAGCCATTTTCCAGCAGATTTCACTTTTAACAAGAGATTTTGTCATGGAAAGCTGCGCGGAGGCTTCACGCGTAAAGACCGATTCGCTTTGGAAGCGAGACAAAGGAACACCTCCATTTCGGCGTGTCAGAGGAAAGTTTGGACATGTCTATCTCGGCTTTCAATGCTTACCAGTCCAGTAAGTATCAGTGAAATTGTGGAGAGCTGGAAATGTCCAAACTTGTCCTCTGACATGCCGAAACGGAGGTGTCATCGCAGATCGGAGCGCACCGAGGACCTTACAGGGGTCCTTAAAGCTGTAGTAACAGACCTTATTCTCTGTGAAACCCGTAAAATTTTCACCGAAAGCCAGATAAATTTTTCGAATGGTTTCCAGGTGCCAGTCTCTAACAGCTTCTGAAAAAATTCTGATGGAAAAAAAGTCCTTTTCATTCCGCCATTTCCAGACAATGAAAATCCGACGAGGGAGCGGGACCACTCCTTCCCAAGGCGTGCTCACAGGCGAATGACGTCACCGACAGGCGTGGAAAAACTCACGCATGCGCACGAGGGTTCAAGCATGTCTGACGTAAAAACATATGAATGAAATCCATATAGTTTTTGAAAAAAATAAAAAGGACCGTTACTTTATTGACAGACCTCGTATATATATATATATATATATATATATATATATATATATATATATATATATTTTTTTTTTTTTTTTTTTTTTCCAGTGCACTGGGTATCCTTTTGAATCCTCGGATTCAGGAGGAGAAGTGTAGTTTTCATCCTGGTCGTGGCGCACTGGACCAGCTCTACACCCTCTATCGGGTGCTCGAGGGTTCATGGGAGTTCACCCAACCAGTCCACATGTGTTTTGTGGATCTGGAGAAGCCATTCGACTGTGTCCCACGAGGTGCCCTGTGGGGGGTGCTCTGGGAGTACAGGGTCTGAGGTCCTATTTTAAGGGCTATCCGGTCCCTTTACGACCACAGCAGGAGCTTGGTTCACATTGCCGGTAGTAAGTCAAGCCTGTTTCCAGTGCACGTCGGCCTCCACCAGGGGTGCCCTTTGTCACCGGTTCTGTTCATTACCTTTATGGCTGCCAGAGTGTAGAGGGAGTCCAGTTTGGGAACCACAGAATCTCGTCTCTGCTGTTTGCTGATGATTTGGTTCTGTTGGCTTCATCAAATCAGAACCTTCAGCATGCACTGGAGCAGTTTGCAGCTGAGTGTGAAGCGTCCGGGATCAAAATCAGCACCTCCAAATCTGAAGCCATGGTTCTCGACTGGAAAAAGGTGCTTTGCCCTCTTCAGGTCGGTGGAGTGTCCTTGCCTCAAGTGGTGGAGTTTAAGTATATCGGGATCTTGTTCATGAGAGGGGCGGATGGAACGTGAGATTGACAGACGGATCGGTGCAGCGTCTGCAGTGATGCGGTCACTGTATAGGACCATCGTGGTGAACAGAGAGCTGAGCAGGGGGGCAAAGCTCTCAAATTACCAATTGATCTACATTCCGACCCTCACCTATGGTCATGAGATTTGGCTCAAGACCGAAAGAACAAGATTGTAAGTACAAGCGGCCGAGATGAGTTTCGTCCGCAGGGTGGCTGGGTGCTCCCTTAGAGATAGGGTGAGGAGCTTACTCACAAGGGAAGAGCTCGGAGTCGAGCCGCTGCTCCTCCACGTCGAAAGGAACCAGCTGAGGTGGTTCGGGCATCTTTCTCGGATGCCCCCGGACGCCTCGCTGGAGAAGTGTTCCGGGCACATTCCATTGGGAGGAGGCCCTGGGGAAGACCCAGGACACGCTGGAGGGACTACATCTCTCAGCTGGCTTGGGAACGCCTCAGGGTTCCCCCGGAGGAGCTGGGGGAGGTGTGTGTGGATCGGGAGGTCTGGGCGGCTTTGCTTGAGCTGCTGCCCCGGCAACCCGACCTCGGATGAAGCGGAAGAAAATGGATGGATGGATGGGTGTCCTTTTGATAGTTTTATACCTTTATATTTGTTTACTCAAGAGCTCTGGACAAGAATTCCGATGTATCCAAACCTTGCGTGCGAGTACAAATGGCAAATAAAGTCTCTATATGTCTGTCTCTGTCTTGGGTTTACTGTCAAGTAAGAGCCCTGAGAGTGAATGTGTAATTTCAATGAGATGGTAAGATTAGCGCAAGGTTTCATGTTAACTTGAACATGAGCATTAGAGCTTCTGTCAGAGCTGTTATTTCTCGACATATTGTACATATCACATGAATCAAAACTGAGAACCATGGGTTTTATTGTCCTTGTCAAAGGATCTGCCTCTTATACCTGAGGTCATGTGTTTGTATCAGTATCAGACACAATGTACACTGAAAAATGAACCATCTTAATTGAATTTTTCAGTTGAACAAATTAAGTTATTTGAAATTAAGTTAATAAGTTACATTAACACATGTTAATCTAATTTATTAACTTAATTTCAAAGAACTTAATTAATTTAGGTGTTACCAATTGACACAATTCAGTTAAACTGGTTCAAGTATGTTTTTCTTTTCGGCATTTGAGCTAATGTCAGAGCTGTTATTTCTGGATATATTGTACATATCACATGAATCAAAACTGAGAAACATGGATTTTAGTGTCCTTGTCAAAGCATCTGCCTCTCATATCTGATTTGTTGTGTTTCTGTGTTTCTGTCAGTGTCAGACAGACACAACACACTACACTGAAAAATGAACCAAATTTTAATTGTTTCAATTGAATAAATTAAGTTCTTTGAAAATAAGTTAATAAAATAAATGAACACATTCATTTATCTAACTTATTAACTTAATTTCAATCAACTTAATTTATTTAGGTGTTACTAATTGACACAATTAACAAGTTGGTTCAAGTACTTTCTTTTTTCAGTGTAGTAGGTTAATTGTGCTAAATTTGAGTTTGTACACATACACAACTGTTCCCATACTTTTCAAAACATACTCATTGTTATTCAGAAGCTCATTGACGCTCACTAAACCTCTCTTCTGCCAGTGTATCACCACATTTTTTGTGGAGAAACGTGGGGCCCCATGTGATTTGCGGCCCTTGACCTTCAGTACAGACAAGCATTAATCTGCCCATGCACCTGACAAACCCAGAGAATATCTTTGAAAATGACATTTCTAATAGAAAGTACTTCAAACTTTTGACATGTCGTCCATCAAGTGATAGGAATGTATGACATATGAATCACATCAATGAGATGATATTTTCAGAGGCCGCTTGGTCAAGTCATGGATTACAGTCCAAAAAATCAATTTACACATTTAGAAAAATGACTACACTTTTACAAAATAGCAAGTACTGTGAATTTCATTTATTATTTTTTGAAGAATATATTAAATGTAGGTGAAAATCTATTATAAGCTACCATCTATTGCACACTGGCTTTTCTGTGGGCCATGGTGACAGCCATTATAGATGAGGGAACCAATTACTTTTTCCACATCATGCAATATTTATGAAACACTTAGCCAACAGTCTGGTGGTTAATATTTTCCACAGATAAGACAGAAACTTAAACCCAGAATACAACTTAAGGAATTGGTTGACGTTTTTCATATTGTGAGCAGCACAGGCTGCATTGTTGATATATCTCTGTACCCATCGCCTGTTAATGGCACTGATAAATTAACTTTTTTCCACTCCCCAACAGACATGTTAAATGAGCACTTGGTGCAGTCTATACTATACTGTGTGTGTAGTTAAAGACTTCCTGGTGTTGGGACATTGATCAAGTTCTCCTTCTTTCCTTATGCTGAAAGAGCAGGACCATATTTACTTACTCAGTAAACAGTCTGTTTGTGCCTGGGTCATTTTCAACGGTAATTAGACTTTCTTAGTTATGGGATTGACAGATGCTGATGAATTACACTCTGCAACTTGCACAGCAAACCTTGGGTCTCTTGACTGCACAGTAATTATAATGCTATATTTTTCAGTCTTGAGAGTTGAACAAAAGTGACTTTTTCCACGGTGTGTGAATTGTTTTCTCCTTGACACATACCATTTGTCATTTTCTTGCAATTGTTTTCATGATCACTGTACCACCAAGCATTGTCAAGCAAATCGTGGTCTGTGATAAATATTTGCACACCATAGGTAAAGTGAGTGCCTTAGTTATTAACACTGACACCTCACAGCAAGACGGTTGTGGGATTGCTTCCCATGTCCACTTGCTACCTCTCTTTAACATAAAGAGCTCTTACAAGTTTTGGATGTTGAACTCAGCTTTACAACTCAGCTCAACTTGTAAAGTTGAGTTCAACATCCAAAACTTGCAAGAGCTCTTTATGTTAAAGAGAGGTAGCAAGTGGACATAACTAAACAAGGCTGCAATGTTTTAGAGTGCAGGATGTACCCTGCCTCATAGCCTGTGACTGCTGGTATAGGCTTCAGCCCCCTCGTGACCCTTAATTGGAGTAAGCGGGCATAGAAAATGGATGGATGGATGGTAATGGCTGAATCTCAATTCTACCCCTCGGCCCTTCCCCTTCCCCATTCCCCTCCATTTTTGCATGGGCACGAGAGACAGAGGGGTGTCTCAATTCTCTTTTTGGAGCGAGGCGAAGGGGTAGGTGGAGGGGTGTCTCAATTCATAGGGCTAGAGGCATACCCCTTCACCTTACCCCTTGTTTTAAAGGGGTAGGCGTAGGGCTAGGGGTAGGGCCAAGGGGAGGGGGAAGGGGTACAAAAGAGAATTGTGATTGGGGGAAAACATCCACCATGAATTAAATTCAGTTTTATTAATGCTGATAAAATGCTCTGGCAGCATGGTGGCTTAGTGGTTAACACTGTTGCATCACAACAAGACAGTTGTGAGATCACTTCCCACATGGGCCTTTCTGTGTGGAGTTTGCTTGTTCTCTCTGTGTTTGCATGGGTACTCTCCAGGTGGTCCACCTTCTTCCCACTTCCAAAGATGCAGCTAGGTGAATTTGTAACTTTTCATTGACTGCTGGGGTGCATGTGGATCTGAATGTGTTCATCTCTCTATATGTGGCCTTGCGATAGACTGGGGTCCTGTTGAGGGTGTACCCCACCTCACACTCTATGACTGCTGGGATAGGCTCCAGACCCTGCTATGACCCTTAACTGGAGAAAGCAAGTATTGAAAATGAATGAATGGATGATAAAACGACAACCCAAAATTAAATCATTTTGTAACACCAACACATTCTGTAAAGCAAAAAATTAAATTTCATGATTTTTTTTCCTCATCTCTTCCATGTGTTACCTGTGATGACATCATCAGTGTCCACTGGTACTAGTTGTGGTGGAATTGAATTTTATGTTGAAATGTGGGTTTATTTTGAAAGACTGCTGTGAAAAAACAGGATGTCATCCGGTATAATAGCTAGCATTGTGAAGGTTAAGATGCTAGAATTTCAGTGTTGTTGCAAGAGCTAAATAAATGCTGGCCTGTAAGCATAAAGAACAAACAGTCTGCAGGAATCACTCACACATAACACAACATTGTGTCAGAAGTGGTGAGCACTGGTGAAAAGCAGAAGAAAGGCAGCGGGAACTTGATAATGCACCTCCAAATGCAATGTTGATTCAACCTCCAGAGCCGTTTGACTTTTCAAAACCCCAAGACTGGGAAAGATTTTATATATTAGACAGTCACATGACAGTGATGCCAATTTGAAAGTTTGCAGTCCTAGAGTTGCAGCAACACTAAACTAATTAGAAACTGATTAGAAAGGATTTAATTAATGATTTGTCCGGTAGCAAAAATTATCTCATGCATCAGATTTTAATGGATTTCTGGATCTGATGGAGTGAATGGACAAACACTGACTCACAATGCCTCCTGCAGCCCGCCACTGCAGACAGAAGTCTGCTGTGACAATGTTTCTGCTGGTAAAATAAGAAAACAGCTTATCATAGACTAGATGTCCACTGGCAAGCAACAAATAAGTACAGGACAAAACAAACGTGCAACCATGGGGAAAGTTCTCTGTTTGATATCCACTCAACGTTTCGAGCATGCACACAACTTTCAGACGGAAGAGCCAGACATCTGCTGACACCAGCAGGACCTTTTTGGACCTTTTTCGTTGGGCAGACAGATTTCGTGGCAGCCAAACTTAATGGCACTGTGGCACTGGCACTATTTTACATAAGGTTGTAATGGTTTCTTTCATTTTAGTCATTTTAGCTACCAGTCAAATAATTTTATTATTTGTTGCTGGCAAAAGACAATGGCTTTCAGACTGTTGTTAGGCAGAAGAAGACCCATAAGTCTTGGTGCCAAATTGTAGTACCTGGCTCAAAGTTATTGTTGGTGAGTGTGAAGCATTTTTCCTGCCTAGACATGTCTGTTGATAGCCCCCAGAGCACACAAGTAACTTCTACCACAAGCTCTAGGCTGAAACGCCACGTGTTAGTGATAGGGTAGTGATACTACCTGCAAAGTTAGATTACAGATGCCAGCCAATAGTAAATGTATTCCTGGGGCCAAAGCACCTGACATTGCTTCTTACCTTAGGGTACTGACATTACACAAGGTCAGAGCGCAGCTCGTCTGAACAATTATAACAAGAAGGTAAATCTGTTATAAACAGGAATAAATACTGCAACAGCTGCAGAGAAGAAGGAAAAAACACGCAACTGTTTTATCAAGCATTGACAATGTAAACAAGTCAAATACCTTTTTAGATGGCTCAACATGCTTTCTGCTGCAGCTTCCTCTGTGATTCATGAGGTGATTAAAGCCATTTTCAACAGCCAATTTGCAGAATAAAATGATTAATCCGCCACAAAATAATTATTTTATATACGCAGCATCCAGCGCAGAGTGGGTGGCAGCTGGTAGAACAAAGAACAGCGTCCAGCTGTGAACACAGCGCATCTGATTTGCATCCGCCGCAAATCAAATGCAAAGCAGACGTAATAAAAATGCTTTATTCATGGCCAATCTGTATGCAGTCACTACAACTTATTTTAGTTCATGATGTGGACATGATGGGCATGCAAAATATCTGTTTTATACACTGTCCCAGTCCACTGCCAAGCCGCAAATCCCTGTCAGTTGTGGAAATCACGGTGAATATACAGCGCATAGATTATGTATTGTGTATGTATTGAGTATTTATTGAGTATGTATGGCGTATGTAAGGCGGATGACATGCACAGCCAAAATTTTGTGCAGCTCAAAAATCCTGGTAACGGAAAAACGTGCCTCTGTGGATAATTGCGGATGTGTGCGGGTGTCGGCCGACTCAAACAAGCATGTTTCACGCATATTGCGGATGTTAAGCAAATATGAGCCAATTTTGTGTGCAATCCATACACAAATCCTCCTAAACGCCAGTGGGACAGGGCCCTTAGCAGGGAAAGTACAGCAGGACAACCACTATGGTGACAGTGTAGTCTATAGGCACTTTTCTACTACACAGAACCAGCATTACTCGGCTCGACTCGACTCTACTCGGTTTGGTTCCAGGCACATCTTTTTCTACTACAAATAGTACCTCCTCAATGTGGGCGGGGTCAGCAGAGCAAACTGCAGTGACATCATCCGTGTGTTTACTACTCTGTGAGTTTTTAAGAGAAAGCTGCTGGCGGCGAGATGAAACATGCTTGAAAAGTACAGAAGACTTTGGGAATTCATACAACAATACAGGGTGGTCCAAAAAAAGTGCCCTATTTTGTATTTCCTCCCAAATTTGTGTTTTACAACATGTTGCCGTATTTTTCAGGTGGTGTAGACAGCAGGCCTGGGAGATTCTTTTGACACCATTATGGATCAAGCTGGACAGTATACTAAGCAGCAGCGGATAAAAATTGTTGAAGCCTACTTTGCCACAAAATCGGTGCTTCTGACACAAAGACAATGCAGGAGAGATTTTGGCAGGAACAAAGTACCTGATAGAAGGACAACTGAACGTTTGGTGGCCAAATTTCGGGAGACTGGAAGTGTAGCAAATGCCAATAAAGGTCACAGCAGTCGACCTCCTTCAGCCAGAACTCCCAACAACATTGAGACTTTGTGGGAACGGCTTGAGGAATCCCCTAGGAAATCAATACGCCGTCTCTCACAAGAAGTTGGCATTTCGAGGTCATCAGTTTTGAGGTTCCTCCATAATGACCTTAAGCTCTTTCCTTACAAAATTCAAATCTTGCAAAGGCAAACTGATCGCAATAAAGCAGAACGACATGATTGAGGAGTCCTCGAAAATTTCAACATTCGTGTTGCTGCAGTTATTCGTCAAAGAGGAGCCTGGATAGGACATATTATCAACTATTAAGGACAGACCACCAAAAATGTTTCAAATTCTATCAGATTTGAAGGACATAATCTCCCATCATTCTGCTAATGTTTGGTGAAAGAATTTTCAAAATATCTCATCTGAGTAAAAAAATGAGATCAAAAAGAAAATAGGGCTTTTTTTTTTTTGGACCACCCTGTATGAAGACGAAGATGAGAAGATACAAGCTGCTAAAGAGACAAAGCATGACGGTAAGCTACTAGTGAGCTTGTAAATAAGTAATAACTGCAGGTTGTTGCTATTAAGTATTAAAATTGTGGCTGTCAAAATAAAGCATTAATTTAGATTAATTAATTACAGCACCTATCACGTCTTCAGTCACACTTTGCTCCATTTTGTTTTGACATCAGTGACTTGGTCTGTGAAATAAAGACATGTTTCTGAGAGCAATAAACATGTTAGATGTCAATACTTTCATACCAAAGTAACTTGCTTTGATAACTTATTGTTAAATCTCAAATGCGGGAGTTTGTGTGTTTACTGACATTCATGCACAAAATGTTGGTTTGGTTTTAATGACCATTAATTAACGTTGTCACTGAACTCGAACAGGCTTAAAACACATTAAAAACATTTGATTCATGTTTTTCATCCATATTTTAATGTTCAATGAAAAATTTAAATATGAAATTTAATAAGATAATTATTAAAGGAGTCATATTGTGCAGAAAGAATCAGCCTCCAAACTCCCACAATTCTGTTTTTATTGGCATTCTTTATAATATAGCCTTTTATTATCATTGTACACATACATACAATGAAATTTGTCTGCATTTAACCCATCCAAATTACACTTAGAAAGTTCTCCCAATTTACAGCTTTTTTATTACCTGCTTGATGTGTAACATAAATAACCCAGATCCTTTTTTTAACCAGATTAGTAAATGCCCCAAACACACACAGATCTGTGTTTTTTAATATACCTGCAATTAAATGATTCATTTAGATTAACTAATCACAAACCCTGTAATCAATTACATTATTTTTTTTAAATAACCTGACAGCACTAATTAAAATATGTGTGCTGTGTGTGTGTGTGTTTCAAATGGTTTTCTGAGAGTCACCGCTGCAAAAGTTCATGCCATGGAATGGGATGCCTTTGTCATCATTTGCCTACATGTTATACACTGGTTATGTTTCACTGTGAATTTTGAAAACATTTTTGTACTTTTTGCTAAGATGTGTCCACTTTTGTGTGAGATCAATTTGAATTATAAAAGTTACCAAGGTTTACTGATTTAAAGGCTAACAGTTTGAAAAGCTTTTTAAGCATAATCCAGTAGTAAAATAAGTTTTACATTTAATGGGGCCATAAATGTAAATTGAAGTAAACAGACAATAAAACTGGTTGTTCAAAATTCCTGATGTAATGTGCCTTCACTGAAGTGACTAAACCTTTTTGTTTATGTTAAATACCATTTGGAAAAATCTCAGTTAGACATGATTGTTCCAGGATCTTTGTAAAGATTCAGCCAGGTGTAGTGTGCAGTGTCTTCTGGAGTGGCAAATCTCAAATTAAAAATTCTTAGAAATGAACCATCATTGCACCAAATCATCAATGACAAAATGTTTTTTACTGTTGACTCAGCATGAATGACAAATTATGATACAATCACATAAGTCAAAATTGTTACTGCAACTAAAAGAAGAGCAAATACAAATATATATATATATATATATAGAGAGAGAGAGAGAGAGAGAGAGAGAGAGAGAGAGAGAGAGAGAGAGAGAGAGAGAGAGGGGGGGGGGGGGGGGGGTGGGGGGGGGGGGGGGGGGGGGGGGGGGGGGGGGGGGGGGGGGGGGGGGGGGGGAGAGAGAGAGAGATAACCCACAAGAATTCCTAAAAACCCACAAAAAATCCTACAAAAAACATTCAGTCTATGTATCATCATTCCCCAGAGTTTCAGTTATCTTGGTCACTTTGCATAAAATTATGTTCTTTCAAAAATTATCCTCCAACAAATCAGAGCATAATTTTGAAAGAACATGGCTTTTATGCAAGCAACCAAAATAACTGAAAGTTTGGGGAAGGTCCAGCAAAGGTTTCTGGACTTTTGTGGGATTTATTACAATATTTATGGGTTCTAGGGTTTTTTTTTTTTTTGGTGAACGGGGGGGATGTCACCCTGCATATATATTGTATTAGGAACGTTACGTGACATGAGACACGTTATTCTTACCAGTGATGACACGTTTCTTTGTGGTGCTGGATGCTGATACAGCTGTCGAACCCTCCTCACTTATGGAACTGGATTCTTCAACAAAAACACAAAATGGTGACGTAAAAAAAAAAAAAGCCATCACAGTAATGGCACTAAATGAGTCAAATGTACACGTTGGTGTCATGCTGACTTTGGGTGTTTATCTGTCAGAAGTTAATACTTTAAAGCATACATGATTGTCCGTAAATTATACAGATTGTTCCGAGTTTCAGAGTCATACAGATGTACAAATTAAGTCTTACGGATATTCAGGGTTTGGTCTGCAGTGGCTCTGTAATCAACCGTTTCTGCAGTATGACTCCACTTTGAAGCGTGAGCCATTGAAGCAATGCTTCGATCCACTAGTTCATTGGTTCATTGATTCACTGCTCTTCAGAAATGGCAAGTCCGCTTCTTAACCCCTGTCAAAGCCATTAAAATACAGTGAGTCACTTTTGTGTGTATTAAAGTCACTAACTGGGACTCTTGTCTTGTTGTAGTCAAGAAAGGAGAATCGTCCTCTGTTCCATTGGCACAGCACCAAACGCTGTGCGGCTCTCCGCCAAGACAGAGTCCGGTCGGAATTAATAACTTCAAAATGAATTGCCACTTTAAATAAAATGACACCTCTTACGAACGTTGTATTACAGACAAGAAACTACAATCCACTAAAACGTTTTTTCCTCCCAAAGTGAGACGTGCTGTATTCTTTATGAATTACATCCTGATGTGAAGCACAGCCGGCTGCAAGAGCTCAGCTCAGGTATATGGAAACACATTCATGCCAATAATGTCTGAAAGGAAATGCTTTTGACAATAACTGCAGAGTTTCTTTATTTCTGTTCCTGTCCAGAGATGAAGGATCTACCATGTAGAGTTTATTATGTCCAATGTTTAAGGATCCAGTGACCAATTTCATATTTATTTACTTTAAGACTCAATAAAATGTTGTTCAATTTCAATTCAATTTCAATTTAATCGGCTTATAAAGCGCCAAATCACAACAAAAAGCATCTCAAGGCACCTCACATAGAAACACTTCACATAAAAAATTTAAATAAATAAATTAAAAATTAAAAAATCAAATATAGAATTAAAAAAACAGAAGTAAAAGAATACAACAGATGAAAATTAAAAAACTATTAATAAGAAAGAGAATAAAAATAGGCTTTAAGTCTTGACTTAAAAATGTTCCATGGACTCAGACTGTCTCACGGTCACAGGAAGACCGTCCCACAGAGCAGGTGCACGATAAGGAAAAGCTCTTTGACCTGCTCACATAGAAAACCTGTAAAGCCTACTTTTAGTGCACAAAAAATTCACAAGCGGTATCAAGGGAATTGATAAGGAATCGGGTTGATAAGCGGAATCGATAATGGTATCGATATTGATAAAATCTTATCGATACCCATCCCTAATAAACACAGGAGTGAAGTCAAGGATCATCTGCAACATCGGCACTGGTGAGGCCATTTTCGATACACTTGTTGAAGTTCTGAGGTATGTTTATTTTGTTCATTATAGTCAATTTATTTCTCATTTTATTAATGTATTTCCACTAGTGACACACAGTTCTTATAACTAAATAACTAAATTTGACACATTCAGTTCTATACTCAACAAAAATATAACGCAACCACTTTTGGTTTTGCTCACCATTTTGTATGAGATGAACTCAAAGATCTAAACTTTTCCACATACACAATATCACCATTTCCCTCAAATATTGTTCCCAACCAGTCTAAATCTGTGTATGTGAGCACTTCTCCTTGCTGTGATAATCCATCCCACCTCACAGGTGTGCCATACCAAGATGCTGATTAGACACCATGATTAGTGCACAGGTGTGCCTTAGACTGCCCACAATAAAGGCCACTCTGAAAGGTGCAGTTTTGTTTATTGGGGGGGGATACCAGTCAGTATCTGGTGTGACCACCATTTGCCTCATGCAGTGCAACACATCTCCTTCGCATCATCCGTGAAGAGAACACCTCTCCAGTGTGCCAAACGCCAGCGAATGTGAGCATTTGTCCACTCAAGTCGGTTACGATGATGAACTGGAGTCAGGTCGAGACCCCGATGAGGACGACGAGCATGCAGATGAGCTTCCCTGAGACGGTTTCTGACAGTTTGTGCAGATATTCTTGGTTATGCAAACCATTGTTTCAGCAGCTGTCCGAGTGGCTGGTCTCAGACGATCTTGGAGGTGAACGTGCTGGATGTGAGGGTCCTGGGCTGGTGTGGTTACACGTGGTCTGCGGTTGTGAGGGCTGGTTTGGATGTACTGCCAAATTCTCTGAAACGACTTTGGAGACGGCTTATGGTAGAGAAATGAACATTCAATACACGAGCAACAGCTCTGGTTGACATTCCTGCTGTCAGTATGCCAACTGCACACTCCCTCAAATCTTGCGACATCTGTGAGATTGTGCTGTGTGATAAAACTGATTTTGGTGTGATTTGGAGGTTATAAGGATTTTGTGTTGATTTCATGGCTTTTCTCACTTGGTTATACAGGTGGACCCTCAAAGGGGTTGACATGTATGTTAAAGCAGGCCACGGAGTTAGGTAGCTCGCTAGTTAGCAATCAGCTCACTTACTGTGTCTGCGTACATGAGACGATGTTACTTTAACACGAGTTTAGACTCAAAATCTTCATTTGTTAATGTGTGCTTCCCACCAGTGGGATAAGTAATGTTAAACGGTGCTTTCAAGCAGACTACAGACAGTCAAAAAAACACTTACCATCCGTTGCTTCCAACAAAGCCGTGGCCAAGTCGTGGTCATCCTGCCTCCTCTTGCTCACCGGTGGGTGTCCGTAAACAGCGTTCCTGCAGTTGAACCATTTCTGGCCCTTACAGTCCGACCTACTCCAGCCGTTGTGGTCCTGTAATCACTTTTAAGCTTTTTCAGCTGTTCTCTGCGTTGCTGCTGTATTGTCCGACACTCGTGAACGGCCAAAGACTGGGAGATTTTCTCATTTCAGATCACTTCATCCACCTCTCTGTATTCTCTGCTCCGCCACCAAACACAGAAACATCCGCAACTCATCCACGGACCACGGTGTGGATTTGTGTGAGTAAAAACACTCGGTCACTACACCGCTGTGAGCATTTAAAAATATTGGGTTTGATTCTCGTCTCAGACAGCGCACTCATGACTCGTCCAGTGATGACATTCTCTGAACAATGAGTGGCCGGCAGCCTGTTGATGTCACATTTTAGTATCGGCTCGGCTCACGTGGAACTGCTCCTGAGCAGGTATCAAAAAAGCACCCAGTACCAGGTACTAACCCTAATGGAAAAACAAACAAAAAAAAAAAAACAGTAGAGTCGAGCCGAGTAGCACTACTCAGTGCTACTCGGCTCGACTCTACTTTTGTATAGTAGAAAAGCGTCTTATGTGCCATGAATGGAAATTTTCATGTCAGGACTGTGGCCTATTTCTGCAGATGTACCCATAAAGAGCATATATATGGTCATGTTTTACAAAGTTACGGCCCATTTCTACATTAGCTAACATTAAAACTAGGGGTAACCCACCAGCTGATCCTGCAAAACATTCAAAAATTATACGTGTACTACCTGTAACCCCTGTAGAACCTCATAAATCTAAATCTAATTTCAGGCATCTCATATCTATTAAACAGCAAGCGAGAGAGAGCGAGCGAGAGTGAGAGAGAGTGGTGTGTCTCTGCTCTTTTTTCCAAGACCTGCTGAGTCTGTTCTTTGGATTTCTGGATTTATGATTTGAGGTTTGATTACCTGTTCTGAGCACATACACGTCCACCAGTTCGATCACCTGTTCTAAGCACACGAATGTACTGCCGTCGCGTCACCTGTTTTCCTCCAGACTTGCTTAAAAACTATTCTTTCTGCTTCCAGCGCTCTATGTAGAAAAAGTTAAACAGGTTTAATTTTTGGCATCCTCATCACATAGACCTGAACACACTGCTGCATAGGGAGCAAAAACACGGCATAGAGCTGCTTAAACTTGGCGTAGAGCTGCATAACTCAGCGTAGATGGTACACCATAATATGCAATTCTACATTGCCCCCGGTGTGAACCGGGCTTTAGTCATGTCCCTCGGGATAGAAAGCAAGGCAGAAGTATCACTTTATTTCAAAGTGAAAGCGGATGGACACCACATGCAGACACAAACACGATATAGGATTTAAAAATGACTTTATCATTGAAGCAGGCCAAGGTACAGTACACAGGTAGTCAGACAGAGATGCAAAAGTACAGACAGGGGTTAGGCAAAAGACAAAGTCAAAAAACAAGCAGGTTTCAGGAACTTGGAGTAAAAAAGTACATGGGCTGAGGCAGAGACGAAATCTGGATCCCAAAGTGAGGTTGAGGCATGGCAAAGCAAAACAGAACAAGATTAAAAAGGCTGGAATGCGGTTACAAGATCTCAACAAACTGTCGGGGAAGTGATAGACTGTGAGGGCTTAAATCATGGTAAGCTAATTAGGGCATAAAATGAGGAACAGGTGTGAGGAAGGTTCTGGAAGGGGTGTGACTGAGCAAAAGAAAGGCAAGTGCAAAAGAGTGTGGTGAGAGAAAAACAAAGCAAATCAAACCAAGAGGAATAGCTGACCGAAAAACCCAATGGAGAAAGCTGGATGTCTAGAAACGTCCTACTTTTAAACTCTTACAAGACTGAAATTATGGTTCTTGGTCCAGTGAGACATCGGCATCAATTTAACCAGCTAATGCTTAGCCTAGGCTCATGTGTCATACACCACAAAGAAAAAGTGAGGAATCTTGGGGTAATGCTTATCCTACATTGTCCTTTGACCTCCACATTAGAGATATTACCAGGACTGTTTTTTTCCACCTGTAAAATATAACAAAGTTTCATGCTATCCTGTCTGTGGCTGATGCTGAGACCCTGATTCATGCATTTGTTTCTTCTAGATTAGTTGACTGTGATGTTCTATTTTCTGGTTTACTGCAGTCCAGTATTAGGGGTTTCCAATAGCTTCAAAATATTGCTGCCAGACTTTTGACAGGAAGCACATTACACTAGTATACTATCTATGAGTATGCTACTGGCTAGCATACAGGCATAGTATGGTACTATGCTTCCTACCCTATTAAATTAATTTTATTAGCGAACAGAGTGAGTCGCGGCCTTAAATTGATCTAAACTGTGTTTTTTTTTTAGTGAAGCTTAGGGATAGTGGTCATCAATCACCTTAGTATTTCTTCTGTTTTTCTTGTTGCTTAATGCTGACAAATTATACCTTATTTGTAGTCTTTCTGCCATCTTCTTCTTTAATGGTCATGAAATAGATGGGCTCTGTGGACCTCCATGCAGAGATAATACAGTCTGATTCTGTAGAGTCATTCAAGTCCAGAGTTAGGACTCATCTATTCCCTCTCTCATATGGCTAGCATAGTATAGAATATGTGTCATGTCATATTAAATCATATTAATAGCAATGGAACAGTTGTCAGCCTCACTATACCTAAATTCTGGGTCTGTTCATGAAGTACAGGGCTGCAGGTGACCACTTTATTAATCTTTCTGCTTCCCTGTTGATTTACTGTTAGTGAACTAAAGCCGCAAGTGCTGTAATCTCCAGCCAACTAATTCTGCTCTTTTTCTCTCTGTCTGTGGTGCTGGCGCTGCTTCCAGAGAACCAGACTAACCTGGTATTATCTGTTATCAGAAGTATTCGAGAGCTGAAACTAGAGACTGGGCACAAAGTTGGACCTCTTGCACTTTAAAATTGACTTTTTTTCCCTCATCTTTTTGTAAAAACCTTGTAACTGTTAGAATGGCCCAAGCAATGGGTCACCGCTCTGAGTCTGGTCTGCTTGAGGTTTATTTCTTTAAAACGCAAGAGGGAGTTTTTCCTTATCACTGTTGTCTGTGTGCTTGCTGGGGGGGGGGGGGGGGGGGGTGTTGGTAAGGTTAGACCTTACCAATGTGAAGCACCTTGAGGCAGCATTGTTGTGATTTGGCACTATATAAATAAATAAATTGGTTTGAATTGAATCAGCTGACAAGGAACACATTTAATGATTGAAAAAGGATTTGTACAGGACAAAAACAGATCAATGAGTGAGATGTTTTGTTTTTTTTTCTGATGAAATCAGACATTTTATTGAAATGGGCATTCAGACAAGCTTAATACATTTGGCCTTGCTCGTACACTGGTCCACCCCTCTTCACACAGAATGCCTTGGGCACTCTGAAATGTGAGTATGGTAAGATTTTTAGTGATTCTTCAGAGTTGGATCCAGGAGTTGATTGTGTTTAATCTAGATAAAAAGTTTGTCTGCAGCTCAGTGACCTCAGATTTCAATTCATTTCAATTTTAGTTTATATCATTTATATAGTGCCAAATCACAATAAATCTGCCTCAAGGCACAATACACGAGTAAAGTATAACTTACCAACCCCTAGAGCAATCACACAGATGGCAGTGGTAAGGAAAAACTCCCTCAGATGATGTTAAGGAGGAAACCTCAACCAGACCAGACTCAGAGGGTTAACCCACTGCTTTGGCCATTCTAAAGGTTACAAGGTTTTCACAAAGTTTTTACAAGCTGAAGAAACAATTCAGTTCAATTTATTTCAATTATATAGCCCCAAATCATAACAAAGCTGCCTCAAGGCACTTAGCATGAGCTAACCTTACCAGCCCCTAGAGCAAGCACACAAGCGACAGTGGTAACGAAAAACTCACTCTGATGATGTTGAGGAAGAAAACTCAACCAGACCAGAGTCAGAGGGCTAACACACTGCTTAGGCCAATAACATCAAAACAAAGTCCATTATTGAGATGACCACACAAGCAATTGTGCTGCAGGCAGGGGGTCATCCAGCACCCATCCAGGGCCAGACTCCAGCCCTCACACCATCAGAGGGCCTCTCCTTCCAGCCGGGTATATTCCAAAAGCAGACTGCAGTGTGCTGTGTCAGCTTTAGCCATCGCATCTCATGGTCAGTCCAGCACCCTGCAGTGTGCAGCTGTCAACTTTGTACCTCAGACGGAGAAAAAAAAAAAAGCAGAATCAGTCGGCCAGAAAAAACTGCACCTAAGGTATGAGTTCACCAGCAGTAAATCTACAGGGATTCAGGGAGAGTAGTAAGGTGATTGCCGACTGCTAGCCCTAAGCTTCACTAAAGGTGCGTTTACACATAAGCAAGGCGCGTTACGAATGTCATTTTTCTGTCATTCGTGACACATTCCTGACATTCTTAACGTGACTTAACGCATCTGAATAGGTTTCTTAATAGTGCGCGTTGGTGAGTGATATTCTTGATATTCGTGGAAGATGT
Source organism: Thalassophryne amazonica (assembly GCF_902500255.1). Taxonomy (NCBI): domain Eukaryota; kingdom Metazoa; phylum Chordata; class Actinopteri; order Batrachoidiformes; family Batrachoididae; genus Thalassophryne; species Thalassophryne amazonica. The sequence goes on along the minus strand of NC_047110.1, from coordinate 33,592,205 downwards.
TTTTGCCTGTCAAAAAAATCTTCCACGAATGTCACACACCACCCTCATTTTGCCTCACGTCGTGGAGGTCGCAACTGAGCGTATTGAGTCGTCTTGATGAGTAGTGATCCTTAATAGAATGTAACAACGTTCGTAGTGGTTCCTGTGATGGTTCTTGGAGCCCAAACTGTCATGTGTTATTACGAAGTGACACAGAAACTGTCAAGTTTTGACACGACTTGTAGCTCGGTGTCACATTTCACTGCGCGCCACGACAAATCAGTTTTCTGTCATGTGCGCACAATTAAACTCGGCTCCACAGCGTTCAGTTTGATGCAGTCTGCCGAAGAGGAACAGTGACGCGAAGTCAGCCAAGTGTCGTTCCACAGTTCCTGCTGAAGCTCCTCAGGACGATCATGCAGGTGTTGCACCTGCTGTTGTAACCGATGAGTGGGAGAATGAGTCTGAGCCAGAGGAACCAGAGGAGCGAGAGGAGACTCATGTGCAGCCAGACATCTCTGCACCTCCTCCAGTCCAGCAGAGGAAGAAGCGCGCGCACAGTTAAATCCTGCTGCACCGCATTCAGTTTGACTGCTGACACCAAGTTGGCTAAAAGTCTCATTTCAGTGCTCCTCAGCGTGCTCCTGCAGGTGTTCCACCTGCTGCATGTGCCTGATGTTTGGAAAAGGCGTGAGACGAGAGCCGCATGAAGCCACACATCTGGCTCTGTCCTCCTCCTCCTCTCTGCACCACTCCATGGCACAGAGCCCAACTACGCATGCAGTCACAAAGTTCTTCTGAAAAACTGGAGCAATCTGAATTCGGTTGGATGAATATGGGTGTGTGTGTGTGTGTGGAGACAATTCACCTCGTTCACAACGTGACAGAACTTAATGATGCGCTGTTACGCGCAATAGCGCACAACAACGCGGAACATTATTTTTGACCGTGTGTAATGGTTCCTGATAATTCTCCAGCAACACATGCCATTAATCGTAACGTGTGGTAACAGGTTGCAGCAGTTCCTGAGGACACCTGACGCCTCTGCCCCGAATCATCACATTCGTGATCAGCGGCCAAGAATGTAAACTTCGTGGCATTCGTGACTTGTCGTCGTTATGTGTAAACGCAGCATAACAGACCCAGAATTTAGATGAAGTGAGGCCGTGACCTGTTCCATTGCTAATAAGATGATTTACAAGGATATGAAGCACAGCACCTTACTATGGCAGGATGCTAACCATACAAGAGGGAGAATAGATGCGTGTTAAATCTGGACTCGAATGTCTCTACAGAATCTGACTGTTTTATCTCCATGGGGAGATCATTCCACAAAACAGGGGCATAATAAGAGAAGACTCTGTGGACTGCAGACTTTTTATTCACCCTAGGGACACAAAGTTCATGGGTGGTATGTCTATATTGACAGGCTCCTCAGCCTGCATCTCCAAATGAATGGCAGTTGAACTGGAGAAGTGCAGCCAGATGGTGTCAAAGAGGGGTAAGGTGGTTAAAAGAGAGGGAATGAATTTACCAGAAGGCAGGTTGCAGACGTACATGATGCTTACAAATACCTTAATATCCCAGACTAATGGGAGCAATCATGAGAGAGCAAGAAGAACAGCCACGGCCAAATATCTCTCGAGAGTAAGGAAATTACTAATGACCTACTTCAGTTTTAGAAACATTTCCAAGTCAGCAACAAATATTCCGTACCAGTATTACTTGCTAATACCCTGCTGGAATAATTTAGACAACCAAATTAAGATACACAGGTGCATCTCAAAAAGTTTTGAATAGCATAAAAATGTTTATTATTTTTGTCAGTTATTTCAAAAAGTGAAATTTTTATATATTCTAGACTCATCACATATAAACTAAAATATTTATTGATGTTTTTATTTTTGATTATTATGGCCTGCAGCTACAAATAAGAACAAAATGCATATCTCAGAATATTAGAATATTTCATGAGATCAACAAAAAATAAATATATGAAACAGAAATCTCAAACGTGTGAGAATTATGTTTATTTAAGCACTCAATACTTGGTCTGGTCTGCTTTTGCCAAATCACAACATCAATGCAACATGGCATGGAGGCAATCAGCATGTGGCACTTCTGAGGTGTTAGGGAAGCCCAGGTTGCTTTGATAAGGTGCACTGACACTTGCATGACTTTGAATCACGCACTTGCAAGACCTGTGTCATGCAGGAGAGTAAACTCATCTTTAACGGGTGTAGACAATGTGAGGGGTGCACTGGCGCGTGCAATTGCGCAAAAAGAATTTTGAAATGTTCCAAAAAATCCTTCACGCATAAATGTCATGCTACATGGCACGATCTGCTGGCCAATGCGACGTGCAGCTCGTCAAGTGGAGTAAAGAAGAAGTGAACAGAGTGAATGGGATTGCAGCTCCTCTGAAGGAGTATAACAAGATGTTAAATCTATCATAAACACATTTAACAGCTAATGACAAAAAGGAAAGAACATGCAACTGTTTTGCCAAGCCATGACAATGTAAACATGACAAATAATTACCTTTTTAGATGGCTCCAAATTCCTTATCCAGCTCATTCAGCGCTCATGCATGCGAACGGGGCTGCTGGAGTGGTCCTCTGTGATTCAGGAGGCGATTAGAGCCGTTTTCAACAGACAACTTGCAGAGAAAATGATTAATTCGCTATGAAATAATTATTTTATATACGCAGTGTCCAGCGCAGAACGCGTGGCAGGCGGTGGAACAAAGCACGACATCCAGCTGGGACCACAGTAGTTGGGATCGTCACGACGACGTCGGTGCAAGTGCATTCATCAAAGCCATGTAAGTGTCAGTGCAGCTATAGTCTCCCTCAGCTCATCTGTATTGTTGGGTCTGGTGAACCCCATAGATTCTCTATAGGGTTCAGGTCAGGCAAGTTGGCTGGCCACTCACTCACAGTAGTGCCATGGTCAGCAAAGGAGTAAGTAGTATTTGTGGCACTGTGCTCATGTGCCAAATCCTGCTGGACAGGAAATGAGCATTTCCATAAAACTTGTCCACAGATGGTAGCATGAAGTGCTCACCAATCTCCTGGTAGACAGCTGCCTTGACTTGAACAATATTGATACTTAATTTTATTAAAATGTGCACATTCAACAATTTTATCCAAGTTGGAGACTGTTGCATTGAATTCAATTTTTGCTTGATGTAATGTATATAAAGTTAAAAGATTCAAACTAATAAGTTTTAAAAACGTTTTTTCATTTGATTCGATTTAATGACGAATATGCACAAAGAATAGAATTAGACTCAATGGTCTATGACTTTTCAGCATATTTAGGTTGTGCATCATGTTTCTGAAAAGTAACTAAGTAAAATAATTAATAACATAACGTTACTTTTTAAAAAGATGTCATCAGTAAAGTAACCAGATTAATTTATTGGAGACGCAATCAGTAATCAGGAACTACACTCAACAAAAATATAAATGCAACACTTTTGGTTTTGCTCCCATTTTGTATGAGATGAACTCAAAGATCTAAAACTTTTTCCACATACACAATATCACCATTTCCCTCAAATATTGTTCACAAACCAGTCTAAATCTGTGATAGTGAGCACTTCTCCTTTGCTGAGATAATCCATCCCACCTTACAGGTGTGCCATACCAAGATGCTGACTAGACACCATGATTAGTGCACAGGTGTGCCTTAGACTGTCCACAATAAAAGGCCACTCTGAAAGGTGCAGTTTTATTGGGGGGGGGGGGGGGGGATACCAGTCAGTATCTGGTGTGACCACCATTTGCCTCATGCAGTGCAACACATCTCCTTCACATAGAGTTGATCAGGTTGTCAATTGTGGCCTGTGGAATGTTGGTCCACTCCTCTGCAATGGCTGTGCGAAGTTGCTGGATATTGGCAGGAACTGGTACACGCTGTCATATACGCCGGTCCAGAGCATCCCAAACATGCTCAATGGGTGACATGTCCGGTGAGTATGCCGGCCATGCAAGAACTGGGACATTTTCAGCTTCCAAGAATTGTGTACAGATCCTTGCAACATGGGGCCGTGCATTATCCTGCTGCAACGAGGTGATGTTCTTGGATGTATGGCACAACAATGGGCCTCAGGATCTCGTCACGGTATCTCTGTGCATTGAAAATGCCATCAATAAAATGCACCTGTGTTCTTCGTCCATAACAGACGCCTGCCCATACCATAACCCCACCGCCACCATGGGCCACTCGATCCACAACATTGACATCAGAAAACCACTCACCCACACGACGCCACACACGCTGTCTGCCATCTGCCCTGAACAGTGTGAAATGGGATTCATCCGTGAAGAGAACACCTCTCCAACGTGCCAAACGGCAGCGAATGTGAGCATTTGCCCACTCAAGTCGGTTACGACGACGAACTGGAGTCAGGTCGAGACCCCGATGAGGACGACGAGCATGCAGATGAGCTTCCCTGAGACGGTTTCTGACAGTTTGTGCAGAAATTCTTTGGTTATGCAAACCAACTGTTTCAGCAGCTGTCCGAGTGGCTGGTCTCAGACGATCTTGGAGGTGAACATGCTGGATGTGGAGGTCCTGGGCTGGTGTGGTTACACGTGGTCTGCGGTTGTGAGGCTGGTTGGATGTACTGCCAAATTCTCTGAAATGCCTTTGGAGATGGCTTATGGTAGAGAAATGAACATTCAATACACGAGCAACAGCTCTGGTTGACATTCCTGCTCTCAGCATGCCAATTGCACACTCCTTCAAATCTTGCGACATCTGTGGCATTGTGCTGTGTAACTTGGCCAACACTTCAGACCTGATTGGTGGATTGCTGCAGAGATGGTTGTCTCTCTGCAAGGTTCTCCTCTTTCCACAGAGGAAGGCTGGAACTCTGACAGAATGAAACTCCACTTTCTATGACCATTTATTTGCAAAACTCCCCATTTATAAATATCTCATTTTCTGGCTCCTTCCTGGTGTCATGCATATTTCTTTTGAAATGTCATTCAATCATTTTGACAATACATAATAACAAACAAAATAAATGGGGCAAAAAGAAAACATAAAATGCTGCAGAGGGTAGCACATATTTGAACCGATGTTCACACACACTATAACTTTTACACTTCTTGCAAATTTGAAACAGCTGGACATTATGGACGATGCCAGTCGCCCTCTGCACACGATCATCAGCAACCAGAAGAGCCTCTTCAGCCACAGACTGCTCCTTCCCAAATATTCACTTGTGTAGAAAGAAAGTAATTTCAGTTAGAATGATGCGGTGAAGGTTAGCTATAACATGTCAAAGCAGGTTTATTTTTTCATGTTTTTCTCACATGAAAATGTGAATGATTTGGGCTCATTTTCTATCTATTGCATAAACTGATTTTTCATCCTCTGCATAAGCATATTATTGTTTTGTGATACACATTTTATAATATTGCACAAGATTGACACACTTTGGCAGAGTTATGGCCCGTGATTAGCAAACCTAGACACTACCAGTTGATGCTGGCATTCTGAAATCAACTATCGCATCCCTTAAAATGTTACGAAAATGTAGCAAGCACTTGTACCACAACAGCATTTGCCAGCAGGAGATACAGTATTGTGCTCTCAGAGCACTGTTGTATATGTTGCATCCAGTTTTCTTGATTTTATGTCAGGACCATGTCAGCGTGATCTCTGCTGAATGTGTCATATTTTGGAAATATTTTAAAATCTTAAGAACTTGTTGATGAAAATTAAAGAGATTTTATTTCTCGTAAAACATTTTAGTCTCCTCTTTGTTTTGTCAACAATAATGCGAGATATTTACATCTTAGTCAGCATTTAGAACACTTACGTAGCATCATCATCTCATTTTTGTTTGGAAAAAAATCGTTGGTGAGGAGGAAATTTTGGTCTCGTCTGATGAAAATAACACGAATAACTTTTGAGATTGGTAAAGTTAGACCTTACTTGTGTGAAGCACCTAGAGGCAGCTTTGTTGTGATTTGGTGCTATATAAATGGAAATTCAATTTCAATAAATTGAAATTCAGTTATGTTAATAAGAACATTGAACACCTCAGTTGAAGTGAGAAATTGGTTGCCAGCACTGCACCTGCTTTGGCCCAGAAATCATAAAAATACCAACATAACCTAGTATTAATCTGTCAAATTTTTGAATATCACAATTGCCAGTCAAAGTACATTGTTTTATCAGCAGAAATTTTTACAACTTACAAATATAGAGTGACATACTGCAACATCAGTCACGTGACATCAGTCCCGTAATGTCAGTCACACATAATTATGGAATCATTAAGTTTATGCATTTGATTTGTAACATGACAAGGGGCAGCAGAATGACAGTTGCTTGCAACCTTATATCGTAGAACAAAAGGAGGTGTTAACCCTGTATAGTTCGAAGACAAAGTTGCAATAAAGTTTATGGATTTTCTTAATGGCTGTTTTTTTTTTGTAACATCAGTCACGCCCATAGTATTGAGTACCACCAACTTGTACTAAGCACCAACGAAGTTTCCTTCCCCTAACAAGTAGACCTTGTCCGCATTATGTCTTCCACAAGATAGGTACACTCAGGAGCTGTACATTGTAAGTTCTGGTTACGTCACAAGGCCTGCTTCCTCTCTGACTGTAACGTCAGTCACTGTGGAATTGCCCAATAGACTGTATTGTGTTATGTGCCGATGCAGGTTGAGGAGCGGACCTGCGTCTGACTGAACCCAGCGCTAAATAACCAGAAAGCGGTTCCAAAAACAAAACATTTATTCCCCTTTCGTGCAATAATTGTGTACAACATAAAAGTGCGTTTGTCTGGCGGAGTGAAGGACGGCGCGCTCTCCAGCGCCCAAAGGGATCGAAGCCCGGCGCTTCTGGACTCACGTTCACCGCCAAACACCACCCAGGTGGACACGACAAACCAACTCTGTGAAGGAGAGAAAAGGTGAGGTAAGTCAGCAGCTACATCTAATATCCTTCAAAGGCACACACTATCAGCAACACATTCAGGTCTGAATTTAAGCCTTATGTAAATGAGCAGCCTCTCACAACAGGTGGAGGATCATCTGTCCGCACGCCACGGCCATGAGAAGCGAGCTGCACAACTCTCATCAATATTCACATATACTGCGTAACAAAATACCAAATTACTGTTAACACTTATTCAGACAATTAATCACCTCTGATGTGTGCTGACAGCATGTGTCCCTCACCCGTCCTCCTTCACAGGCACGACGTGTCAAACCCAGGCGCGGTCCTCAGTGTCTCACAAACGCACATCACAAGGTCGAGTTCCCGGCAATTCTGCTCCAATCACACATGGCTTAAATGCAGAACGCCATCTCATTATCTGCCTCAGCTGAAAGTCTTTAAGGTTGCACGTGAGCATCATCCACAGGTGCTGCATATCACACTGATGAGGGTGAAGGACTCTTCTGCCAGCACCTTCTCCACAGACAAAAAACCTGTTTGCATACCACCTGGAGAGCAAAGAAAAGAAAAGAACACCAAAATGTCCAGCCAAACCCCCCCAACACACAACAGTACCCCCCCTTCAAAGGGAAGCCTCCCGGCGACCGAACAGACCAGGTCCGAGAACAGCACCTCCCTCCGGGGTCCTCGTCTGGAAGCAGACAGCGTAATGCTCCCAAGGTCCACCGCAGACAGCAGGACAGGGCACCGCAGCTGGAAGCTGGAAGCTGGCATCAACAAAAACCCCAAAAGAGTCCCAAGTACCAACCTAACATACAAGAAAAACACAAAACCCACCCAAAACCTCCCCAGGGGACCGTCCCATCCAACCCCAGGAAGAAAAGAAAAACTCCCAAATGCAAAAATCCAACACAGCCCCAACAACACAATACAAACATAAATTCACAAAGAAAAATAACAAACAACCCCCCCAGAACGACTTGCAGAGCCCAACACCCCCCAGAAGACCTTTACCGCCAGTTCCGGGAGAAACAGCCAAAGCCGGAATCCCACAGAGGTCCCCAGGTACACATGGAGCAACCGCGCCCCCCAGAGGACCGTACCATCAAACCCCAGGAGGCACCCTCCCCACAACCCAGGAACCCCAGACCCGGCCACACTTAGCTAGTCGGCCCCACAAGCCAATTCCCCCCCAGAGGACCGTCCCATCAAACCCTGGAGGTGGAACCTGGAAGGAAACAAAAGAAACACAAAAATCCAACCCCCGGTGGACTTCATTAAACTACCCCGGGGGCAAATAAAACAACCAACAAACCCTGTTACCTCCCCCAGCACCCCGAAAGACCCCAGATCACTCCCAGAGCCCTTCGTCGGCTCAATTTTGGCGAACGGCACAAAATTACTAAGCCGGGGAAGGAAACAGGAAAAACTAACCCGGCCCCAACCCCGAAGCGCAGCGGAAAACCGGAACTACGTCCGGTGCCCCAACCTGACCATACCCCCAGCCTATCGGGAGGGGTGGAACTACCGAAATGGCGAACGGCAACAGATCAGCCCACCCCTCCGACTGAGGTATGTTCCCGCTGCACCACACCCCGGCAACACCAATGACGAACGGTCAAAGGCCCACTGAGGCTGGAGTGGAATCGGGCCCTAACCAAACCAACAAAAACGCCCCTGACAACCCCCCCCTAGGTGCAGAGGTCTTCTGAGAACGCTCAGCGTGACCAACCTGCACCACCCCACAACCCACAAGACGAACGGTCTTAGGGCGAGTGAGGTTGGGGTTAGGGAAGCAGGGAAATAAAAACAACAAAACAAAACGACCCCATCCCAAACAGAAAATACCTAAATACAAACAATAAAAACCAACGATTAACTGAGTCCTGCCGAGCTCCGAACCGCCAGTCGTTCACTCCACCAGAACTGCCACTAACTCCCCAAACAATCTCTAACCCCTTACAAAAAACAAAAACAGCCCAATTAAATTTTTTTTTTTTTGTGTGTCCATTATTTTGCCTGTCCCGGAACACCTGGAGATACGTCACCACTATTTTTCTTGACGCTTATGTGATGGGGCAATATGGCGGCTTCAGCTCGTCCGAGCTGCATGGGCTCATCCGCAAGAGGAGCCAGAGGTCCCGTCGGAGGAGTCTCAGTGGGGCAAAGAAGAGGCAGCCCAGATCTGTGTCGGGGAAAGCCCCGAGACGAAAAAACCCGCTCTGATGTCCGCCCTCTCTCGCGTCCACGCTCCTTTATCCGATCATCTAGACGAATCACCAAAGATATTAGCTCATCTAAATCGTTTGGTTCGTCATGGACTGCTAGCTCGTCTTTTAATGAATCATTTAAACCATCCACAAACACTCCGCTTAAAGCTGCGGCATTCCGACCGGACTGAGCAGAAAAAATTCAGAAATCCACAGAATAATCCGCCGCACTCCGCCTCCCCTGCCTGAGATTCAGCAACCGTTGGGCAATGATATGAGCAAAAACCAGAGAACATTGCATCAAAAACGGAGCACAGGCTTCAATGTTTCCCGCATAAGGCTCCGGACGACAAATAATCAGTTCGGAAGCCGAATCTCTGGGTGACGGAGTTATCTGCACCGGTATCGATGGTGCCACAGCTGGAGCAGCAGGAAGCAGAACGGCTTCAGCTGCAAGCTCCGTAACGCGGGCATCTGTTTGTTTAATTTGGTGTGCGAGATGTTGTAATTGCTCCCATATTTTCTCCAAGTGTTCTTAAACTCTTTGGCAAATGGAACCGCTTCTGCCGCTGGGTCCATTGTAGAATGGCCGGGAACTACTGTTTTGTGCCGACGCGGGTTGAGGAGCGGACCTGCGTCTGACTGAACCCAGCGCTAAATAACCAGAAAGCGGTTCCAAAAACAAAACATTTATTCCCCTTTCGTGCAATAATTGTGTACAACATGAAAGTGCGTTTGTCTGGCGGAGTGAAGGGATCGAAGCCCGGCGCTTCTGGACTCACGTTCACCGCCAAACACCCCCCAGGTGGACACAACAAACTGACTCTGTGAAGGAGAGAAAAGGTGAGGTAAGTCAGCAGCTACAACTAATATCCTTCAAAGGCACACACTATCAGCAACACATTCAGGTCTGAATTTAAGCCTTATGTAAATGAGCAGCCTCTCACAACAGGTGGAGGATCATCTGTCCCTACGCCACGGCCGTGAGAAGCGAGCTGCACAACTCTCATCAATATTCACATATACTGCGTAACAAAATACCAAATTACTGTTAACACTTATTCAGACAATTAATCACCTCTGATGTGTGCTGACAGCATGTGTCCCTCACCCGTCCTCCTTCACAGGCACGACGTGTCAAACCCAGGCGCGGTCCTCAGCGTCTCACAAACGCACATCACAAGGTCGAGTTCCCGGCAATTCTGCTCCAATCACACATGGCTTAAATGCAGAACGCCATCTCATTATCTGCCTCAGCTGAAAGTCTTTAAGGTTGCACGTGAGCATCATCCACAGGTGCTGCATATCACACTGATGAGGGTGAAGGACTCTTCTGCCAGCACCTTCTCCACAGACAAAAAACCAGTTTGCATACCACCTGGAGAGCAAAGAAAAGAAAAGAACACCAAAATGTCCAGCCAAACCCCCCCAACACACAACAGTATTGACTTGTATGCTCATTAAGAAATAATTTGGAAATGCATCTGAAAAGAGGGTAAGGCAATTTTGTGGTTTGTTACAATTCTGTAAACCAAGCCAGAGGCCTCATTTTGCCTCTGTTTGCAGCAAATGATTTCAGATGTTCAGAATGTCCTGAATGGCTGATTTATGACTGGTTCAGGTAAGCCAGCTGTGAAGTATTTCAATAATTGCATCAATAATTGCATCTTAAGAATTCTACAAATTGATAAGCAGAATAACATTTGAGCCATGTGGTAGTCTAGGAGTCTGAACTGCAGTATGCTGTGTGCTTTGTGTGACACAGCACTGCAGGGCGTGACTGGAGTGTCAAACATCTGTGGCATCTATTAGTGATCCTGACATGACTTTGTGTCTGACTACGGTTTAATCATTGCAATCCTCTACCCCCCACTCTGTAGTGACTCATCCTGCATGACTGAGACCTTTTCACCACCCAAATTACAGTGCACACTACCGTGTAATTCCCACTGCAAAAGGTGGATCAAAATTTTTTGCTGTCAGATATTTTTATCCACCAGCCAGGCTGACTGTGCTTTACAGCTCATATACAAACATTAATGTAAAGCTGTCAGTGCTCTTTGATATAGCAGTACTGGTGACACCTACATTATTTCCACATACTGTATATGTTCAAACATAGCTGAAAGCTGGATTGAATTTGGGTGCAAATGATGACAAGTGCAGTGCTGCAATAGAATTAATTCAGTTCAATTCAATTTATTTATATAGTCCCATATTGCAACATAAATCACCCCATGGTGCTTCAAAAGGGTAAGTCATACAGCATACCAACTGTATTGCCAAAAGTACAGTATCACAAAGCAGTACATCAGTACAACACTAGTATCTTATTAATACGAAAAAGTGAACAGGTGCATCTTTGATCTGGATCTCAATGTTTCCAGGGTCACTTTTATCTCAGCAGGCACATATTTCTATAGAACAGGTGCATGATGCATGAAAGATCTGTGGCCTGCTGATGTCTTTTTAGCTTCTTTTTGCCTGCCATCAACCACATGCATATATATATATATATATATATATATATATATATATATATATATATATATATATATATATATATATATATATATATATATATACACACACACAGATTCTAAAGTATTGTATTTTTTTTTTATTGTATTTTTATTTTATTTTTTTTTACAATTTATAGCAAACAGATATTTAATGCCAAGTAAATGGTTAAATTGCGATAGACTGGCATCTTGTCCTGGGTGTACCTTGCCTCGCGCCCTCTCACTGCTGGGATAGGCTCCATCCCCCCATGACCCTTGATTGGACTGAGCGGTTGAAGATGAGTGTGTGTGTGTGTGTGTGTGTAAAAATGTTAACACAGCTGATTACACTCTACTTAAAAGGTAGCTCACACACTGAAAAAAAAAGTGAAACAGTGCACTTCCTTCAAAGTACTTATTTACATTGGTCTAATGGAAAATTGTGGTTTCCAGTTTAAATCTGCTGGAATCACTTTACAAAATCATAAATATAGATTGTGAGAAACTAAAAAAATAGCTGTAACAAATTACATCAATTTTTTTTTTTTAAGTTGATCCAAAGTATCATTTTTTTCAGTGCATTTATTCAAGTAAATACAGTGCCTTGATTGAGCAGACACTCAGTCCAAAGTTTTTCACTTTTGGACATATGCACACACCCAGTTTGAGCAACGGAGCTTCTGCAAATGTGCATGAGTAATATGAAAATAAAATGTGATGTCAGTGCACCACTGAATGCTTAAGTTTTATCAGCTAACCCTTAGCGTTTAGTTGCAGGCCCAATCCTCACAATATTATGGAGGTTATAGAAATTATTCCAAGTTACTTCTCTAATGTGTAAGTTGAAGAATAGTGTGTGATCAAAGGTTACCCCAACTTTTTTCACTTCACCACTGTGATGAATAACTTGAGCTCAAGGTTGACATTAGCTGGTCAAACTGATGTTTATGTCTCACAAGAGCAATGTACATTTGTTTGGAGCTCTTTATGATACTAATTGGCCTTCTTTTTATCAGATATTATTTTGTGAATAACCATCAAATTCATAATTTTCCAACAAGGCAGACACATTTGCATTTATCTTAGCATAGAATGACTCATTATCAGTGTCACATCAGATATCATGGTGTTAAATATTGGAATAATATGGTACATCTTGTACAACCCCTGGCAAAAATTATGGAATCACCGGCCTCAGAGGATGTTCATTCAGTTGTTTAATTTTGTAGAAAAAAAGCAGATCACAGACATGACACAAAACTAAAGTCATTTCAAATGGCAACTTTCTGGCTTTAAGAAACACTATACGAAATCAAGAAAAAAAGATTGTGGCAGTCAGTAACGGTTACTTTTTTAGACCAAGCAGAGGAAAAAAATATGGAATCACGCAATTCTGAGGAAAAAATTATGGAATCACCCTGTGAATTTTCATCCCCCAAATTAACACCTGCATCAAATCAGATCTGCTCATTGACATTGACATGTGTCTTTTTGCAAGGAATGTTTTTGCAGTTTTTGCTCTATGGCAAGATGCATTATCATCTTGAAAAATGATTTCATCATCCCCAAACATCCTTTCAATTGTCCAAAATGTCAACATAAACTTGTGCATTTATTGATGATGTAATGACAGCCATCTCCCCAGTGCCTTTACCTGACATGCAGCCCCATATCATCAATGACTGTGGAAATTTACATGTTCTCTTCAGGCAGTCATCTTTATAAATCTCATTGGAAAGGCACCAAACAAAAGTTCCAGCATCACCACCTTGCCCAATGCAGATTTGAGATTCATCACTGAATATGACTTTCATCCAGTCATCCACAGTCCACAATTGCTTTTCCTTAGCCCATTGTAACCTTGTTTTTTTTTCTGTTTAGGTGTTAATGATGCCTTTCGTTTAGCTTTTCTGTATGTAAATCCCATTTCCTTTAGGCGGTTTCTTACAGTTCGGTCACAGACGTTGACTCCAGTTTCCTCCCATTCGTTCCTCATTTGTTTTGTTGTACATTTTTCGATTTTTGAGACATATTGCTTTAAGTTTTCTGTCTTGACGCTTTGATGTCTTCCTTGGTCTACCAGTATGTTTGCCTTTAACAACCTTCCCATGTTGTTTGTATTTGGTCCAGAGTTTAGACACAGCTGACTGTGAACAACCAACATCTTTTGCAACATTGCGTGATGATTTACTCTCTTTTAAGAGTTTGATAATCCTCTCCTTTGTTTCAACTGACATCTCTCGTGTTGGAGCCATGATTCATGTCAGTCCACTTTGTGCAACAGCTCTCCAAGGTGTGATCACTCCTTTTTAGATGCAGACTAACGAGCAGATGTGATATGATGCAGGTGTTAGTTTTGGGGATGAAAATTTACAGGGTGATTCCATATTTTTTCCTCAGAATTGAGTGATTCCATATTTTTTTCCTCTGCTTGGTCTAAAAAAGTAACCGTTACTGACTGCCACAATCTTTTTTTCTTGATTTCTTAAAGCCAGAAAGTTGCCATTTGAAATGACTTTAGTTTTGTGTCATGTCTGTGATCTGCTTTTTTTCTACAAAATTAAACAACTGAATGAACATCCTCTGAGGCCGGTGATCCATAATTTTTGCCAGGGGTTGTAAATCCAAAAAAGAAGGACGAGATCTGCACAGCCAGTGCGGATCTCGTCTTTGTTTTTTGTGCTATTTTTTGATCCTGCACGCCAATACGGATTGTGATGTGCGTGTCATCTTATCATTTTTTACATCTTGTAAATCCACCCATCACTTTATACAGATATAGAAGTGGATTAAAAGTACAGCTCCTGCATGAGTAGAGAAGCTTGAATCTTCGACTGGACTGGATTGCTACACGCGAGGACGTTTCTCTTCTAATCGCAGAATATCGTTGTTCTTCTCTACAAGTCACTACAATCACTGCGATTAGAAGTGAAATGTCCTCGTGACAAGCAACCCAGTCCAGTCGTAGATTCAAGCTTCTCTACTATGGAAACCACCTGGGCAACTGAGAGCCTTCACAGAAACTCCTGCATGAGTATTTATAATGACAACTTAATATTACCTGGTTTAATTGATCTAAATGTTTTAAACTTTGTGAATGATTTAATACTGTTGTATAATGATGTGACATTTTTGGGTTTTTTTTTGTTCGGGAGTGGGTCTTTGATAAGCCTCTTTGGCTTCTACCACTCCCTTGCACTGTATGCTCATATTGTATCTTTTTAATTGTTTTATGTATATATATAATTTTTGTAAATTGTAACATTTTGTTATGAATTTCTATTGTGCTAATAAAAAAAGACCATCATCTCGGTCTTGTCAAAGTTTAAAAGTAATAAATTGCTAGATATTCAGTTTTTCACCGGTCATACTGTAAATTGTGATTTTGTCTGTTTATCTTAACATATTATTCTATGTCATTAAGACACATGATTACTGAGGTTGTTATAATAACATGAAATTATTAGTTAAAAACGTCTCAACTACAAAATAATGCTAATTTGAAAATCCAGGCCCAACTGAATTAGAAATGTAAGTCAACTTGACTTTGGGGATAAAAACGCCTGCGTCATCATGCTTTTCTTGAAATGCATTGTGGGATTGCAGCTGCGGGCAGGTGAACATGTTCTCCTTTCCTCCCTTCCTCCATTTTGGACGCAAGTTGGAGGGCATCGTCGACCGCATGTTTCTTCGGAGGTAAAACTTTCACTCTGTGAAATTAATCGATTTCATTTAAGTGTGTGTGTGCAAATTCAAATCACAACCAAGTGTTGTGTGGGCCGCTGAAGAGGAGGTACTGCTGGCCCACCACCAGATGGCGCCCTGCCTGAAGTGCGGGCTTCAGGCACGAGAGGGCGCTGGAGCAACCGGGAGTGGCAGCTGTCATTCATCATCAGCACCAGCTGTCACTCATCATCACCAACCACATCGCCATAAAGGCCGGTCAGCATCTTCACCTCGCTGCCGAGAAATCGTTCTACCTAACAGGTAAACACTCAGCCGTAGTTTTGTTCTGAACATTTGCAGGCGTACCTGTTTGACTGGTCAGCAGCTGGAAGCTGGGAGGAGACGACGCTCTTCGCTCCTTGGATAAGTAGTCTTTTCAGGCGCTGCACGTTATTGTTCCTGTGTGACTGTGTTTAAGAGGTGGAGGTGTTTCCCACCCATTTCTGACTGTTTGCTGGGTGTTCATGCAACACCATCACTGTCTGTTTTTTCTGCCAGTAGTACCAGATTCTGACAGCCGGGGGGACTCAGCACTTAGTGGCTCCGGAGTGCTCCAGATCCGTTGGCAGTGGAAGATGTGTCTTATATATATATATATATATATATATATATATATATATATATATATATATATATATATATATATATATATATATCTATATATGTGTGTGTGTGTGTGTGTGTGTGTGTGTGTGTGATTGCATATTAATAACAATGCACAGGGATTTTTTTTTCATTAGTTTAAGCAGTTTATTTAATTGCAATAAGCAGCTCAGCAATAAACAATTATTTACTGTTATTGCCAGTAATTGTTTGAGGATGTTCAACCTGTTGTGAATGCTTCTGCACTCATCATGTCCACTCATTTTAAACAATTACTTTGAAAGCCTGCAAGAATTGATAGATCACATTTCAAGTTGTTGGAAAAGCCAAGGTATGTACCCTGCAAAATGTATTACTCGACAGACAGACAGACAGACAGATTTTTAGAACAAGAAATGCTATCATCACTAGAGTTTGTAATGTAAAAGTCAAAATCACACCAAGTCCTCCAGTTTCACACTCTCTCTCAGGTGGAACACACCTGATCAGCTTCTGTCAGGGTGTTCCATTGCTCAGTCAGATGTGAGTAGCTGAACATGTGAATGAGCTGAGCTGAGCTTGTTCTGATTTGTTGAGGGGACAAATTGAAAATCTGTAGTTCTTTGGGTCCGAGGCCAAAGACTGGGAAACACTGGGAATCCTGGTGTGCCTCTATGTGTCCTGTTCAGTGCGTCTGTTGCTTCTGAGCCACTGCAGCACCACCACCTCAAGACATTTCTGGGGTTCCTCCTGAATATGCTGACTTTAATGGGCTTTTTACACCGACAACATAAATACGTCGCCACATCACTTGAAAGCCCTTTGTTTTCAACGAGACGCATCACTGTTTTCCATGACGCGTCTCAGTGCTAATGCGCTGTAAACCAACCTTGCGCTACACTCTGCAGGTAGCATGCACTGCTGCTTGTCATCAGGCCCCATGGTAAATGTTCAACCAATCAACTGTCCACGCTGTGCACTGTGATGTGGAATTTCCATGTTTTTTGTTTTCATTTTACCCTAGGACTTATTTCTGAGTACTCTATATTTGACATTTAAAAAAAATTCTTACATAACAAAACTCATATAAAATTGTTTCAATGTTAAAAAAAAAAAAACATTATTTAAAATCTTGTCATCTGTAAATTAAAATGCTTCAAATATAAAAGGAAACAGTTTTTTTTCAATAATAAAATAGTTGCTCTTTAAAGACCCCGTGTTTTACTTAGTAGCAGGTGTGAGTTTTCAGAGACAAAAGGTGAGCCTCAGCGACTTTTAACACAGATGAAAGCCTCCTCCGTAACTTCAACCTCTTGGTGGAGTTTTTTGGAGACACATTACTCACATTTTGAAGAGCAGGAGATGTTCTCTTCTACCTTATAGATTTCAGGATTGGTTCAGCTTCACCACTAGAAGTTTTAAAGTGCATCAGTATTTGCAAAGTTCTCTGACACTCTGTTTCTCTGACAAAGTTTGAAATGTTCCTGATGTGGGAGAAGGTAAAGAAATATATTTCTTAAAATATAAAGAAACACAAAAACAGCACTGTGCTATTTTCTTTAAGGTCTGATTACTAGATATATATATATATTTTTATTTTAATTGTGCCTCACCAGTGAGGCACCAACATAATTAACAGTTTTAAGATTTAATAATTATTTGGATCAAATGTGCAGATTAAAGAAAATGTCATTAATTTGAATATTAAGATGTATTCATCTTTAAAATTGAAATGCCCTCCTTGTGGGGACCAAGGTAAGTCACACCTCATTAGTAAAACGATATTTAATTGGAATATTATTTAATTACCTCAACGCTCTTCGGGGCACCATCTAGTTTTTTTTTTTGTTGTTGTTGTTGTTTTTTGTTGTTTTTTTTAAGACCAGGAACTTTAATTTAACCCCTTATGCCCTAGAGCCTATTTCACCAAAATCACATACCCATACATTATGATTTATTTCTCAGCTTGTACAAGGTCAAAAATGCAAAAGTTTGGATCAGCTAAAAGACAGGTCCTAGGGGATGTTGTGGATGCAAAAAATTTGAAAGTAAATAATACTTGGTAGGAGTAAATGAGTTTGATTTTTTTTTTCCCCAAAATGATATCTGACTGAATTGGATACTTTTGTAGAGGAGACTTCGCTTGGCTTTTTGATGTATAATAAGTGTATGTTGGTTAGTTATGAGTGTTCAAATGTTCCAAAACAGGGCAAGTCCCCAAATTTGGGGACTCTAGGGTTTAAGAGGTTAAACATTAATCAGTAATATTACTCAGTAATCAGTCTCAAATCATTTATCAGTCTCAAATCTAAAAGTCAGAATTTCTATGATACTACTATTGACCAACACTGTTTCCACCTGAACACAATGAAACCACTGCAGGGATATTTACATACATTTATTTACAAATTTACAAGAGATGAGCAGGTTGCTTGCATTTTGAGGACATGAACAATGATTAAATAGTTATATTATGGAAACATTTTGTTACTCATGAGACGCTGAAAGTTAAAGCAGTGAAAAATAAAGTTTAAGGAGTTAAGTGAATAAATCTGATTTGCATTTATTGATGAATTTTGACACGCCAATTATTATAAAGAAAATGGATCAAACGTAACTGTAGCCACCTTTTACCACTTAACAAAGCCCTGCTAAATCTGATGGGTCACTTAGCTGGTCCTAATGATAACGATCCGATCGGCTTCAGTCATTGATAGGCCTGAGCTGAAGGTTTTCCCCGGTGATACCAGATGTGGTTCGGCTTGGTTTGCCTGCAGGACAGACCACTGGTTCTGCAAGTCTGTCAGCTGGTTCCAGTTAACCCAATGAGGAAGGTTTAGGTGTTTGCTAAAAATGGTACTCTGGTGTTCTCAAAAAATTGTTGGACCAGATTAAAAGTCTTTGTAAATGTAGAAAAAGTTAAAGACTTAAAAGCAGCATTGTAAAGTTAAAGGAAAAGACACTTTCTGTAAATTTTGCTGTTATTCTGAAAAAACTCCCACGAGGAAGTGTCTTTAAAAGTGAAAAACTTGAAAAGCCTTAAAAAGAGTTAGGTTAGTGTGTTGCCATCAAACATTACAAAGTACTGAAATAACAGAACATAAAGAATAAAGAAACCACATGGTAGCTTTTAGCTAACGGGGCCTATTCGGGCACAAAGAAAAGTAAGTGCTTGCAAAAGAAAGCAAAACCCAAGAAAGAACAAGAGAGGGCAAAACAGAAGAGGTGAATGCTTTGTTCTTGACCTTTTAAAGTGGACTCTATGTCACTAAGCTCCACCCATTTTGTGTGCACTTTCACTCAGAGAAAGTCAGAGACCAGATGCAGAGAGAGTCTGAGGAGTTTCAGTGTGTGTATATATCCAAAAGTGCAGAATTCCAGATCGAATGTGTCTGCTCCATCACACCGGCTGCTCTCTCTCTCTCTCTCTCCTCTCTCTCTCTGACTGGGTCACCTGGCCACTTCAGCTCCACCCAGCCGTCACTCCAAACAGTAGCTGAAAAGACTTCTTCTCCCAGCAGGGGTAGTATTCATCACTCATTCACTGGATTTTCTCTTAATATTGTGGTTAGACTGGCAGACTGAATGTTTCATTTTTTTCCTGTCGCGAATCCATGAAGTGATTGTCAGTTGTAACCTAAACAGGCAGAGAGTGACATTGAACTCTCCGCCATGTCCAATGCAAGCAAAGTGGCAAAATGATCACCCGACATGTTCAGTGTGAAAAGCCCATAAGCAGGTTTTCAGTAAAAGCCGAGCCACATCCTTGACTCCATAGATGGCAGTATGGCTGTGTCATCATTTGTCCCTCGTCATCTCTAGGGAGAGCGTAGTTTCTTTTTAGTAGACGAAGAAAGGAGAAGTTCCCTATTAAACCCTGCATTGGAAATTGTGCACTTAATGACATCCCTGTACACGAACGTAGTTGCTTGCTCGTCCCTCCTATTGCTGCTTTTTCAGCTACTACAGACTGCCACCTATCTTCAACCAATCGGAAGCTCAGAAATGCTTGGTCATCTGGTGAGAATTACGGGAGAGAGGGAATGACTCATAAACCAACTGTTCACACTTTTAACCGTATGTTAGTTGGTAATGCCTTGTTGGCCTGGAAATATGCACCTGCCTTTTTTTTCATGCTTTGGTAAATGACGCCCCTATGGACAATGTTAAATGTGTGTTTCATTTCTGTCCATCCTTGATGATACCTCATCTTTTCCAGTAGTAAAAGTGAGCACATTCTTCAGTAACTACTTGATAATCAGCTCTTTGTGAGAGCTAAGAAATGTGACTTTTACCAATACTCAGACTAATTTCTGGGTTTTGTCATTTCTCTCTGCAATATAATGATGGGCTCTGCAAGGTTCTTGCTATTTTGGATTATCCCACTGCAGAGAATCAAAAAAAAAAAAAAAAATACAAAAGGTTCCTGTGGTCTGCTAATTTTTTTTCAAAGTTTGATTCACAATTCACAATTACAGTTAAGTTACTGCCCCTTTACACTCTTGCTTCCACCCAGTCCACATTTCACTGGTCTGAGGAAGGTGAAAGCAGCCCTTCCAGCCCTTTGTGGTATGGATAACACAAAGGCTGAAGAGAAGTGCCAAAAACATAAGTTGTAAGGTGAACAGCCATCCGGAACAGGATTCTGTTCAGACAGGCAGTCCTGTCTCAATTCTCTTCTGAGGATGATCTGGTACATCCATGTGCTTTCTTCTCAAGAGACTGTCTTTAATAGAGCAACATTGCAATGTTGGCAAGCTGTAATTGCTAGCTATCAAGGGGACCAGACAGCCTTTTCTTGTCTGGACTGACCAAAATCATTTAGAATACATCTGCTCTGTATGATAGATAGATAGATAGATAGATAGATAGATAGATAGATAGATAGAGTTCTTTATTTATTGTTATATATATATATATATATATATATATGATATATATATATATATATATATATATATATAGATATATATATATATATTGTTTAGGGTCCCTCACTTGTATCAGTCCATATCATTTTAAGAAGTGATAAAGGCTTCCAAAAAGTGTGTTTTGTTGAGCTGGGGGCAGGGGTACAAAAACAAGGGGTTAGGACTACTCTTGTCTTTGCAATACCTGTATTTTGTGGATCCATCACAAACCAATGGTCTCCATCTTGAACTTTGGCAGGTTAAAGTTTGAATTTAAGTTGGCACATCATTGCCATGCTTGTCTTACAGAGGATGGCAACATTTTTCCAGGATGAAATTGTATATTACCAATCCTCCAATAGACAATCATGTTTACAGCCAACCACACAGCTGTCTTTCTTTCCGAGCTTATTGAGGTTGCTTGTTTTACCGGCCGTTTTTTACATCAGCTTCCTCAGCAAACTTCTGCACAGAATATTTTTTACTGGCTTACAGCACACTGAGAGAACATCCTCAGCATTTTGGCCTGTACTGTGAAGAATAAAGCCAAGTTACATAAACTTTCAATATAGGGACACTTCACACATTTCTCCTCTGTGTAACAGAGAAGCACTTTTCCTCTTGCCAGAAATCTGTAACAGTTTGGTG
The DNA here is from genome assembly GCF_902500255.1 of Thalassophryne amazonica. NCBI lineage: Eukaryota > Metazoa > Chordata > Actinopteri > Batrachoidiformes > Batrachoididae > Thalassophryne > Thalassophryne amazonica. The sequence goes on along the minus strand of NC_047110.1, from coordinate 33,570,720 downwards.
TGGAGACCAATAAAATGATACCTAAACACATTTGTCAACCTAGCAGTTGAAAAAACAAAAAGAGAATTGTTACTGCAATATGTCACAGATAGTCCAATCCACGAGATATCCACCTACACATGATACACTTTGCTAAACTAAAATCACACTCAGCAAGTGTGGGCAAGTGCACATGCTGTACAAAAGTATGAATGAAGCTGACCAACAGTAGCAGAGTTAATTTTACTGGATGATAGAACTGTATGGGACAACTACAGTCTCTACAGCACCATTCAGAGAACATGGTATCATACTCACAAAAATATAAAACGCAACACTTTTGGTTTTGCTCCCCTTTTGTATGAGATGAACTCAAGATCTAAAACTTTTTCCACGTAACAATATCACCATTTCCCCTCAATATTGTTCACAAACCAGTCTAAATCTGTGATAGTGAGCACTTCTCCTTTGCTGAGATAATCCATCCCACCTCACAGGTGTGCCATACCAAGATGCTGATTAGACACCATGATTAGTGCACAGGTGTGCCTTAGACTGCCCACAATAAAACGCCACTCTGAAAGGGGCAGTTTTGTTTTATTTGGGGGGGATACCAGTCAGTATCTGGTGTGACCACCATTTGCCTCATGCAGTGCAACACATCTCCTTCGCATAGAGTTGATCAGGTTGTCAATTGTGGCCTGTGGAATGTTGGTCCTCTCCTCTTCAAGTGAGTATGCCGGCCATGCAAGAACTGGGACATTTTCAGCTTCCAAGAATTGTGTAATAGATCCTTGCAACATGGGGCCGTGCATTATCCTGCTGCAATGGATGTATGGCACAACAATGGGCCTCAGGATCTCATCACGGTATCTCTGTGCATTCAAAATGCCATCAATAAAATGCACCTGTGTTCTTCATCCATAACAGACGCCTGCCCATACCATAACCCCACCGCCACCATGGGCCACTCGATCCACAACATTGACATCAGAAAACCGCTCACCCACACGACGCCACACACGCTGTCTGCCATCTGCCCTGGACAGTGTGAACCGGGATTCATCCATGAAGAGAACACCTCTCCAATGTGCCAAACTCCAGCGAATGTGAGCATTTGTCCACTCAAGTCGGTTACGACGACAAACTGGAGTCAGGTCGAGACCCCGATGAGGACGACGAGCATGCAGATGAGCTTCCCTGAGACGGTTTCTGACAGTTTGTGCAGAAATTCTTTGGTTATGCAAACCGATTGTTTCAGCAGCTGTCCGAGTGGCTGGTCTCAGATGATCTTGGAGGTGGACATGCTGGATGTGGAGGTCCTGGGCTGGTGTGGTTACACGTGGTCTGCGGTTGTGAGGCTGGTTGGATGTACTGCCAAATTCTTTGAAACGCCTTTGGAGACGGCTTATGGTAGAGAAATGAACATTCAATACACAAGGAACAGCTCTGGTTGACATTCCTGCTGTCAGCATGCCAATTGCACGCTCCCTCAAATCTTGAGACATCTGTGGCATTGTGCTGTGTGATAAAACTGCACCTTTCAGAGTGGCCTTTTATTGTGGACAGTCTAAGGCACACCTGTGCACTAATCATGGTGTCTAATCAACATCTTGATATGGCACACCTGTGAGATGGGATGGATTATCTCAGCAAAGGAGAAGTGCTCACTATCACAGATTTAAACTGGTTTGTGAACAATATTTGAGGGAAATGGTGATATTGTGTATGTGGAAAAAGTTTTAGATCTTTGAGTTCATCTCATACAAAATGGGATCAAAACCAAAAGTGTTGCGTTTATATTTTTGTTGAGTGTAGTTCACAAAGCATAGTGCCTGAAAATATCACATTTTCTGGATTATGTCATCAATTTTTCCACTCTGGTGTGAATTCTATAACAAAAAGTATCATTTTTATTAATAAATGTATGTGGCTTTCACAGGAACCAAAGGACAAACCAAAATAAACTCCAATATGTGAATACTAAAAGGACACTACAACATTTCACAAAAATGTCCATTACTTAACTTATAATACAGAAAAAATGCAACAATTATGTTCATGTGTGACTTATACTCCTGAAATCATTGTAGCATCCTTTCGTAGTGAGGATGATTGGAATCAATCAAGAGACAGACAGGATGGTGGAAGTGGAGATGAATGTACAGGCTCAGAAATGTGCATATTGCATTGGTCAAGTCCAATTTACAAAACAAACCAGGGCATTCAAAGAGTGCAATGCCAAAGCCTTCCATGGTTGACAGAAATACTACATGCAAAGTTGTGATTCTGTGTGACAACAATACATGGTTTCTATTTGACAACCAGTCAGTTCTGTTCATAATTTAACAACTTTATTCTTGACTAACATATATCGATTCAACCATGTTTAATCCATACCATCAAAAGAAAAATGATAGCAACTTTAAATAACAACCAGACATACAGCATTGAGCAGTAAGTTCTTTCAGATCAGGTCAGAGACACGTTTACACAGGATGCTGTTTTTGATGCAACACCACTTTGCATGGAGACTGAGCATGGGTGGTCTTGATCCAGGAACCTTCTGTTTTAGAAGCAAACGCACTAACCACTTGGCCACCACACTGCCTACAAGTACAACCCCAATTCCAATGAAGTTGTGACATTGTGTGAAATGTAAATAAAAACAGAATACAATGATTTTACAAATCCTCTTCAACCTATATTCAATTGAATACCCCACAAAGACAAGATCATTTTGAAATGGATGCCTGAAACGCATTTCAAAAATGCTGGGACCAGCAAGCAACAAAAGACTGGGAAAGCTGATGAATGCTCAAAGAACAACTGTTTGGAACATTCCACAGATGAACAGGTTAATTGGAAACAGGTGAGTGTCATGATTGGGTAAAAAAGGAGCATCCCCAAAAGGCTCAGCCATTCACAAGCAAAGATGGGGCAAGGATCACCACTTTGTGAACAACTTTGTGAAAAAATAGTCCAACAGTTTAACAACAATGTTTCTCAACATTCAATTGCAAGGAATTTAGGGATTCCATCATCTACAGTCCATAATATAATCAGAAGATTCAGAGAATCTGGAGAACATTCTACATGTAAGCAGCAAGGCCGAAAACCAACACTGAATGCCCGTGACCTTCGATCCCTCAGGCGGCACTGCATTAAAATTGTGTAAAGGACCTTACTGCGTGGGCTCAGGCCACTTCAGAAAACCGTTGTCAGTTAACACAGTTTGTTGCTACATTTACAAGTGCAAGTTAAAACTCTACCATGCAAAGCGAATGCCATATATGAACAACATCCAGAAATGCCTCCGCCTTCTCTGGGCCCGAGCTCATTTGAAATGGACAGACCCAAAGTGGAAAAGTGTGCTGTGTCTGATTAGTCCACATTTCAAATTGTTTTTGGAAATCATGGGCATCGTGGCCTCCGGACAAAAGAGGAAAGACGCCATCCAGATTGATACCAGCGCAAGATTCAAAAGCCACCATCTGTGATGGTATGGGTGTCCTAGTGCCCATGGCATGGGCAACTTAGACATCTGTGATGGCACCATCAATGCTGAAAGATACATCCACGTTTGGAACAACATATGCTGCCATCCAAGCAATGTCTTTTTCAGGGACGTCCCTGCTTATTTCTGCAAGACAATGCCAAACCAGATTATTTCTGTCTGCACATGTTAGAACAGCATGGCTTTGTAGTAAAACAGTGCGGGTACTAGACTGACCTGCCTGCAGTCCAGACCTGTTACCCATTGAAAATGTGTGGCACATTATGAAGCGCAAAATACGATAATGGAGACCCCGGACTGTTGAACAACTGAAGTTGTATATCAAGCAAAATGGGAAAGAATTCCACCTACAAAGTTTCAACAATTAGTGTCCTCAGTTCCCAAACGCTTATTGAGTGTTGTTAGAAGGAAAGGTGATGTAATACAGTGGTAAACATACCACTGTCCCAGCTTTTTTGAAATGTGTTGCAGGCATCCATTTCAAAATGAGCAAATATTTGCACAAAAACAATAAAGTTGATCAGTTTGAACATTAAATATCTTGTCTTTGTGGTGCATTCAATTGAATATAGGTTGAAGATGATTTGCAAATCATTGTATTCTGTTTTGCTTTTGTTTGTCATTTTACATAATGTCGCAACTTCATTGGAATTGGGGTTGTATATTCTTTACCAGTTCCTCAAATTGTTAGTCACTCAAATTTAGCCATGCTAAATGAGCTTGCCCTTTTATTCAGGGGTGGTGGCCAAGTGGTTATTGCACTCTTAGTTTAAGCTCACCCCTGCCACATTCTCCATGTAATGAGGAGCTGTGTCAGAAGGGCAATCCAGCATAAAATGTGTGTCAAATCAACATGCAGATCCACCTGGATTTGCTGTGGGTGACCCCTGAGTGAAAACAAGGGAGCAGTTGAATGGGTTTACTAAATGAGCTTGACCTTTCAGGGACAGCTACATGTTTATCTTTCACCCATTCCTCAAAATCCTTATTTTATACAGTAGATATTCTGTATAACTGTGTACCCAGACATCAGTGCGTGTGTTTGAGATTATGAAGAAATTTCTGACACACACAAAGTCCTTTAAAAATGAAGCCTACTGTAAAAGTTACAGTTCCCTGAATTGCAAACTTGCCCCTGATAAAATGTCCAAGTTTAGAGGAGAAGTTGGATATCTATCTATTGCTATTAACTCTCTGGAGTCATTTGATGCGGATATGCGTCAAAGTCACATTAAGTAGTTCTCCCTTTAAATTCTCAAACAGGTGGTTTTCCTCACTTTCCTTCTCTCTGCTCTGAGCAATTACAATGGTAAAAGAAAAAAAAAAACATTATTTCCCCTTTATCATTTGGTAGGAAAATGTACACTCAAAGCTGCTCTGATCTCTGAACTGCGATTGCTTTGCCTTCACGTGCATGAAAGTCAGGCCACTTTGACACCTCCAGCTGGTGGAAAACAAAAATTATTCCCCTTTACCATTGGTGGAAATGAATTATATCAACATGCATTGACCACCCCACTCCCCACGTGGGTCCGTTCAGATGTCATTCAAATTGAGGAGAGGAAAAACGTCTCCAAGGGACCAATACTGCCTCCGAGTGGACAACAGAAGGAAGTATCAGGTCTGTTACATGTCCAGCACAAGTCAGAGAAGTCTTGATTTGGACAGGATTTTTTTTTTTTTTCGAGGGGCAAAATATAATTTATGTGGCATCTTATATTATATATAACTGTTGTTTCTACATTTGAACATATGTTTTCAAAATTTACAACTTATATTTGCATTCTAAGTTATAAAAAATGGTTTGTTAAACATATGTGTGGTTTCCATAGTAAAAAAAAACATTTTTCTATTCAAATTTTATGGTTTTGTGTGAACAGCTCTGTGGAACGATCTGCCGGCACACATTCGGCAGTCGGACACTGTGGAGACTTTTAAATCACGTTTAAAGACTCATTTATTTTCCCTGTTTTATCATTAGTGTTATGATGTGTTTTTAATCTTGTACTTTTTTACTGCTGTTTTTTTTTTCTTATGGTTGTTTTTATTGTGTTTTAAATTTTTAACTGTTTTTATGTTGTGAAGCGCCTTGAGACGATATTGTTGTGAATTGGCACTATATAAATTAATAAATTTGAATTTATAATACAGTGTATACAGTCACTGTATAAATGCAGTGACTGTAAAGTCACATAGGTGAGGTTCTGCTGAGACAAATGATATCAAACAAGGCGAAGTAAACACTTTTTTAAGATAAATTATGAAGGTTAAACCAAAAGTAGTCAAAAACAGCTAATTATACCCTGGCCTCCAGAGGGTTAAATTACTGAGCAGATTCTGGAGGTGAATGGGAAACAGTAGTTTTTTACAATTTTTCATTCAGTGTGGTCTACACTAGTCTGCAGCCTAAAAATCCATTCAGCATTTAGCCATCATGCTAGAAGTTTTAGGTGGATTGATCATGTACTGATCACATGCTTTTAGCCAACACTCAATATAGCAAATGACCACGATATCTGTACCAACATCAGTATCGGTTGTCTGGGTCACTAAAAACATAATCATGTCAGAACAATTTTTTTTTAAATGTTCAGAAAATAACTCCCTTCAATATTTGTTGACCTACACTATTATTGTTCATAGTTTGGGCTTTGTTTTCTTTCCATGCCTTTTAATATTTGGCCAGTGGCATAAAATGCCATTAATTTTGTGCCAGCTGTCTGATACAAACTCATACTCTCACAAAAAACTCTTCCCCATAATTCAGTCGACACAGAACTCCCTCATCTCATCCTTTAGAAAGAATGGGTAATTATATAACAGCTCTCAGCGAGGCACAGATTAGAACCCAGAGAATGACACAGTCTAATGTTGGCACATTTCTATCACATGTTGGAAAAAGGGGCTCAGGAGAACACAATGGGAACTGCAATGAGCCAGGAGGAACACTGAGTGGAAGTGTGGGGGGGGTTACTGACTAATGTGTTTCCTTTTCATGGTTATGATCAAATCATTTAAAAATTACTTATTTGTTTACACATGATATATTATTTTAAATTAATAAATTCATCCATCTTCTTTGTTAAAGTTAAAGCCAAGCAAATGCAGAATACTGATGCTCCCTCACATAATAAATATGCATGAAACACAGATGTGTTTCATACTTGCATGTAAAATCTTGTAATTGATTTATTTATACAAAATAAAACACCACAACAGCAATTATTTGGTGTGCAGTATACCATGGCAGACACGACCTAAGGTGTAGCCTGTGCAAAAATGGCCCTGAGAAAGTCGAAGACATTGTGCCAATATGAAAGATACAAGCTGGTATCAAATACACTGAAAGGTACAACCAAATAGCTGGGAAAATGTACAGGAAAATATGTGCCAAAATTTAGACTGGAGATACCAAAGACTGTGTGTGTCAAGGTACTGTGGAATTTGAAGTACCAGACAGGCAAATCGGTTTTGGGCAATCAGTCAGACATAGTGATGATTGACAAGGAGCATAAAAGGGATATTGTGATAGATGGGGAAATTCGAAGTGATAGTAACACCAGAAATAAAGGGCACAAGAAGACAGAGATGAACCATCAGCTGAAAGACAAAACAATGTGGAATTTAAAGACAACAGTGGTCCTGGTGGTAAAAGGAACGCTTAAAGTTGTGGCACTTTCACTCTGAGAATGGCTCCAGCAGACCCCAGAGACAATAGTTGGGCTCTTTGTCCAGAAGAGTGCAGTCCCAGAAACAGGTAAGACATGCTGTAAGACCCCAAACTTCAAGGCCTCTGGCAGCAATCCTAAACTGAAGGGAGACACACACACACACACACACACACACACACACACACACACACACACACACACACACACACACACACACACACACCACACACACACACACATCTCCCGCTGCTACCACCACTACTGCTGCTAGTTCATGCTGCGTCACTTTCTCAGACAGACATCATTTGCTGCTGACAACTTAAATGGTATGAAGTGCTCTTCTATAGGGGAGGTGATGGTCTAGTGGTTAAGCGTTGGGCTTGAGACCAGAATATCCTCAGTTCAAATTCCAGCCTGACTGGAAAAGGGCCCTTGTGCAAGGTCTTAATTCCCTAGTTGCTCCCAGTGTGTACTGGGCGCCTTGCATGGCCTGACATTGGGGTGAATGTGAAGCATTATTTGTAAAGCGATTTGAGCATCTGATGCAGATGGAAAATTGCTACATAAATGCAGTCCATTTACCATTTTATATTTCTAATTAATAAAAGGTAATTGTTTCCTTTAATCTAACCACATGTGCATTGATCTTAATATGTCCAACTTCTCCTGTAACTACTAAGACATTCAGTACTCTATCCCTGTGTGAATCCTAGAAGTTATTATTTTATATGATTAGCGCTTAGCCTGTGGTAACTTCTTGTACTTGGTTTCATGCTGACTAAGTGTGCAAAGGTTTATTTATGTTTGCGCGATGCAATCAGACAGGATGCCCCACCTAGAGAGTTGTGCCGGTAAGCTAAAGCAACTTTGTAATTTTTTTGGAGTTAGATGCTAAGGGGCACTCCAGACAACCTTATTGTTGGGGTGGATAGTGCACTTATTAGTATTAGCTTAGCTCCACTGATAAAATGACAGTTTCTGGAATGTGAAGAGGCAGAAGAAAGCTCGAAAAACTCTATGTCCAGTTGTGGTACCCTGTCTGCAGTTACCCATCACGGCCGCAAACCGCTATGCCTGTTGATAGCCCTCCCACCTTACAGGCAAGCTCCAGCCCAATCCCTAGGCCGAAATGGCATGAGTTAGTGATAGGGCATTCCATCACCTGCAAAGTCAAACCAGACATGCCAGCTGATGTTGAATATATACCTGGGGCCAGAGCATCCTTCACACCTTAGAGTGCTTGGTATCATACAAGGATTGACAGAACGAGAAACTAGACACCAGCTACAGTCACACTGTAATACATGTCAGCGCCATTGATGTTAGGATGCAACAGCCTGAGGTCACAAAGAGGGACATAGAGAGGACGTATGACCTATTCAGTAAGATGTGTCAGCATTTATTAATTCTCTGCTGCCCCCTCTCCTCTCTGGGAAATGAGGTTTACAGAAGGATAACATCCTTAAATTGGTGGCTGATGAAGTTCTGTACACAGCAAGAATTTAATGGCCAGTTTTCTAGGGTCACCGTGGCTTGCTGATGCCAGATGGGAGCAGCTGACCACATTTGAGCTGTTTGTGAAAATTGTCTAAGTGCCCCATGAGTGTGGCATCACCAAGCAACACACATGGGTGTGGCTGTGCTGAACTCCTACCCCAACACATTTGTGTATCGTGCCTGCCTCCCCAACACATGTGGCGTGCATGTGTGTCACGGCTCCTCCGCTCCCCCAACACGTGGTGTACCAGTATATCAACTCCCCCATCAACACATGTGGCATGTGTGTGTGTCGCAGCCCCCCGCTGCTCCCCAACACATGTGGCATGCCAGTGGGTTAGATCCCCCCTCAACACATGTGGAATGTGGGGGTGAGCACACTTGCATGACATGCTAATATTTATGTTCAGACAAGATGACATGGGGAGCGGCCAGCCATGTCTGAGCACACATGGCACAGCAAGGCATCGCTCAGCTGATCACCAGCCAGCCACTCACTGACAGATGGAAATGACAGCACACGACATGTTACATTAAAACACAGAGAAACAGTCAGGACAAGTATATAAATAAATAATAGAATAACTGCATACAGAATTGTATAACAAATAACTAGAATAAATAATCACAGAACAAATAAAAAGAGAGTGACACTTTGTTCTGTGTGGTGAACGAACAGGTGGGCGTGGCTGCACACAGCAGCAGTTGTTGAGATCTCTGGACTCGCGAGTCACAGCTGGAGAAGACGTACCGTTATTTCAAGGAGATTACCTTATAACTTTACGCCGTGAGGCTCGTGCATGCGCTTGCTGTCCTCACATGGAAATACATAAAAACGTATATCGTCTTTGCCACAGACTGGAGCGGGTGCTCAGCGCACACACTGGCAGGCTGCTCCATGTGAAAAGGACCGTCTGATCATGTGAACACTCAGCTGGTGATCTGAATGTCACATCACCTACGTGAGCTATGGTCCACATGATGCAGTGTCTCTCCTTCTGTGCCTCACTCGCTGGACACTTCCCAGAAATACACAAATGGACACTGGCTGGGATACATAAAAAACAAACAAACTTAATTTCACTTTTACTTGACTGTGAACTGTTTGTGCTTTGTATGGCTGATGTTTGATGACTATGTATGTACTTTGCTGTATTGATTTGATATTTGTTATTGTTAGACTACCCCAAGCAGTGTATCACCCTCTAAATCTGGTTTGCTTGAGGTTTCTTCCTGGAAAAAAAAAAAAACAGAGGGAGCGTTCCTTACCACTCTCACCTATTTACTTGCTTAGATGGGTTGGTATGAGATGAAGGTGGGGAAGATTTTTTTTTTTTTTTTCAATTACACCTCGACTGTGCCAGAATGTAGGTCAAATTGCCTGTCCGACAGCATTCAGGCTCATTTGGCTTCTTGTGTGATGGGATATATCTGTCTCTCTCACCACGTCTGCAGTACTTTTCCAGTTGTCCAAAACTGCTTCCGCCCCATCCAGTGCCTGTCTCAACTGCTCACTGAATTTCACACAACAGTCTTCCTAATTCAACTTCCACCATCTGATTCTTCGTTGAGCTCTGACTCTCTTTTCATACATCTATGTGTTGTTTTCTTTCAGCTGTGTTATAATTACAATTACTTTAATCATGAAAGGATCGTTTTCTTAGTAACGTGTAACTGCTTTCAGGACCAGTGTTGAATATGGCTGAACAGACAGCAATCAAAACTGCAGCAGGCCTATTAATGACAGCCCATCATAACGTATTTATGGCAGCTGGACAGCTGCATCCTGAAGTCAGAGTTTCATCGTAGCAGATGGTAATGATACAGTCATTCATCAAATACAATGCCAAATACAATTTCCTTCTGTGCTATTCAGGAAATACCACATCAATGGCAAATCCTCCATTATAGACATCATTTGATGCCTAATAACTTGTCACAAGTAATTTCACACTTGCATATACGAGGACCCCTAAAGGACACTCTGGTAGTCACCCAGTCAAGAAAAGCAGAAGTCATTTGAGGATGTGCACAAGACCATTGGTGGAAAAACAAGGCGTGAAAACCAGCAATTTGAATTTGTCTGGTCTTTGCAATTTCTCAACTTAATTGTCAGCTATTATCTCAGCTGCTCATACAGACAACTAGAGTGAGAAAGGAAGAGAATTGTGAATAGATTTACAGCTGTGGAGCTCAGTCATACAGTTTTATTTTGCCCCAGAGCCATCCTCTAAGATATCAAAGAAATGCATGGTGAAATGCCTCCAACATCAGTTGAATCAACGATAGCCAAGCGTTAATCCTTCTTTTTTATTTTTCTGGCTGGTTATCAAAGCTCTTTAAAGCATCAATTGCCCAATTTAAAAGTACTGTTGCAACATCAAAGTAAGTCTTCTGCTGCTGACACTGAATTTAGAGCAAATGAGAAATGATTCACTGCTGATGATGGTAAGGGGTCTTGAATATCATATCACTATCTAAACTCAGGTAAATTAGGTCAGATCTTATCTTTCATTGAATATAAATATTCAGAGCGTAAATCAGTTTTAAAATGTGTACATTTTTGCAATGAATCATTAACCACATTGAGAAATCACTCCTTAAAATTGGTAGTAAAAATACTTTCACACAGAAAATCACAAAATAAGCTTCAGTACTGTACAAAATTGTTGGTACTCCTGGTTTTCATCTAGGTAATTCACAGTATCTTGAGAAATAATTGTAAAATAGTTATTCATTCAGATTGTTTAAGAAAATAACCTAAATTATGGAAGAACAACAAAAATCTACCATAATTGTCAATCACATATTGTTGTGAAAGTGTAGGAACACGGACCCACAACAGGGGGCGCAAATGAACGGACAATGGAGAAAGTCAAATAACAAAGCTTTACTGTTGTGAATACGCACAACAAACACAACAGATTACAATTGTGGTTATAACCAATTCCAATGGTGTCGTCGGGGCAGGCTCGACGATAGGAGACGTCTGTCCGAGTCGAACCGGAACCACCCGATTTCCTCTGCCACCGAACCCCGGGAATACTGGAGCCGCCAAGTCCCGAACTCCCAGGTGGCCACTGCCTCCGCTCGTCGGATCCGGTACTGCTGGCAAGGAACAGAAACAGTCAAATGTGGGTGCGGCTGCACCCAGCAACACGTAGGGTGGAAACACCACCTCCACCTCTAATCAACAACAACACTGTAGTGCAGGAATGCGAGTACTTATCCCAAAATACAGTCTCCTGCTGTTCTTCTCTCTTTCTGTGCAAAGGCAAAAGTATTCAATAGTCAGAAGACAATTCGTTGGGCTGGATACGTTACCTCCTTGGTAGAGCGATATCTCGGCAATGAGGTGGAGATGCCATCCAGCTGATATACCCCTCTGCTGATGGATGTCAGCTGTCTCGGTTGATAGGTGACAGCTGTCACCTTGGCTGCTCCTGTGAGGCGGCAGCGCCCTCTGGTGCCTGGAGCCCGCACTCCAGGCAGGGCGCCCTCTGGTGGTGGTGGGCCAGCAGTACCTCCTCTTCAGCGGCCCACACAACAGGACCCCCCCCTCAACGGGCACCTCCTGGCGCCCGACCGGGCTTGTCCGGGTGGCGGCGGTAGAAGTCGGCCAGGAGGGCCGGGTCCAGGATGAAGCTCTTCTTCACCCAGGAGCGTTCTTCGGGGCCGTACCCCTCCCAGTCCACCAGATATTGAAAGCCCCGGCCCATCCGTCGGACGTCCAGAAGCCGGCGCACAGTCCAAGCCGGCTCGCCATCGATGATCCGGGCAGGGGGTGGCGCCGGACCGGGAGTACAGAGGGGCGAGGTGTGATGTGGTTTGAGTCTAGACACGTGGAACACGGGATGGATCTGCAGTGAGGCCGGAAGCTGAAGCCTCACTGCGGCGGGGTTGATGACCTTGAGGATCTTGTATGGTCCTATGTAGCGGTCCTTCAGTTTCGGGGAGGCCACTTGTAGTGGGATGTCCTTAGTGGACAACCACACCTCCTGCCCGGGGCGATACGTTGGGGCCGGGGTCCGCCGCCGGTCTGCATGGGTCTTCGCCCTCATCCGGGCCTTCAACAAAGCAGAATGGGCGGCACGCCACACCCGACGGCACTTCCGCAGGTGGGCCTGGACCGAGGGCACACCGACCTCTCCCTCAACCACCGGAAACAATGGGGGCTGATACCCCAAACACACCTCAAAAGGGGAGAGGCCGGTGGCTGATGACACTTGACTGTTGTGGGCGTACTCGATCCAGGCCAGATGAGTACTCCAGGCCGCCGGGTGCGCGGCTGTCACACAACGTAGGGTCTGCTCCATCTCTTGGTTGGCCCGTTCTGCTTGCCCGTTGGTTTGGGGGTGATACCTGGACGAGAGACTGACCGTGGCCCCCAGTTCCCGGCAGAAGCTCCTCCAGACTTGCGAGGAGAACTGGGGACCGCGATCGGAGACAATGTCTGATGGTATCCCATGCAGCCGGACGACGTGGTGGACCAGGAGGTCCGCTGTCTCCTGGGCCGTTGGGAGCTTCGGGAGGGCCACGAAGTGGGCCGCCTTGGAGAATCGGTCCACTATCGTGAGGATGACGGTGTTTCCCTGGGACGGCGGGAGACCCGTGACAAAATCCAGGCCGATGTGAGACCAGGGGCGATGAGGTACGGGCAGCGGCTGTAGCAATCCCGATGATTTGCGGTGGTCGGCTTTGCCCCTGGCGCAGGTGGTACAGGCCTGGATATAATCCCGGACGTCGGTCTCCAGGGACACCCACCAGAAGCGCTGCCGGACGACTGCCACGGTTCTTTTCACCCCCGGATGACAGGAGAACTTAGAACCGTGACAGAAGTCCAGAACCGCAGCCCTTGCTTCTGGTGGGACGTAGAGTCTATTCCTCGGCCCGGTTCCGGGGTCCGGGTTTCGTGCCAGGGCCTCCCGGACGGTCTTCTCCACGTCCCAGGTGAGGGTGGCCACGATAGTGGACTCCGGGATGATGGGATCCGGGGGATCCGACGACTCCGTTCTGACTTCATCTTCGTGTACCCGGGACAAAGCATCCGATCTTTGATTTTTGGTCCCGGGACGGTAGGTGATCCGGAAGTCAAAACGGCCGAAGAACAGTGACCAGCGGGCTTGCCTGGGATTCAGCCGCTTGGCGGTCCTGATATACTCCAGGTTCCGGTGGTCAGTGAAAACCGTGAATGGCACGGACGTTCCCTCCAACAGATGTCTCCACTCCTCAAGAGCCTCTTTCACCGCAAGGAGTTCTCGATTGCCGACGTCATAGTTCCGTTCGGCCGGGGTCAACCTGCGGGAAAAATAGGCACACGGGTGAAGGACCTTATCGGTCTTCCCGCTCTGGGACAGCACGGCTCCTATCCCTGAGTCCGAGGCATCCACCTCAACCACTAACTGGCGACTAGGATCGGGCTGCACCAGAACGGGTGCAGACGAGAAGCGCCGTTTCAACTCCTTGAACGCGGCATCGCAACGATCCGACCAGGTGAAGGGAAGTTTTGGCGAGGTCAGGGCTGTCAGGGGGCTAACTACCTGACTGTAGCCCTTAATGAACCTCCTGTAGAAATTAGCAAAGCCGAGGAACTGTTGCAGCTTCCTACGGCTTGTGGGTTGGGGCCAGTCTCTCACCGCCGCAACCTTGGCCGGATCGGGAGCGACGGAGTTGGAGGAGATGATGAACCCCAGGAAGGACAAAGAAGTACGGTGGAACTCACACTTCTCGCCCTTCACAAACAGCCGGTTCTCTAACAACCGCTGCAGGACCTGACGTACATGTCGAACATGGGTCTCAGGATCCGGAGAAAAGATGAGTATATCGTCTAGGTATACGAAGACGAATCGGTGCAGGAAGTCCCGCAAGACGTCATTAACTAATGCTTGGAACGTCGCGGGAGCGTTTGTAAGACCGAACGGCATGACCAGGTACTCAAAATGACCTAACGGGGTGTTAAATGCCGTCTTCCACTCGTCTCCCTTCCGGATCCGAACCAGGTGATATGCATTCCTAAGATCAAGCTTGGTGAATATCTTGGCTCCATGCAGGGGCGTGAACACCGAATCCAACAAGGGTAAGGGGTATCGGTTACGAACCGTGATTTCGTTCAGCCCCCTGTAATCGATACATGGACGTAATCCGCCATCCTTTTTCCCCACAAAAAAGAAACCTGCACCCATCGGGGAGGTGGAATTCCGGATCAACCCGGCAGCCAAAGAGTCCCGGATGTAGGTCTCCATTGATTCGCGCTCAGGACGTGAGAGGTTGTACAGCCTACTGGACGGGAACTCAACGCCTGGAACCAAATCAATGGCACAATCATACGGGCGGTGCGGGGGAAGGGTGAGCGCCAGATCCTTGCTGAACACCTCCGCAAGGTCATGGTACTGCACCGGCACCGTCCCTAGATTGGGCGGGGCTCTGACCTCCTCCCTGGCTTGAGACCCGGGAGGAACCGAGGAACCTAAACATACCCGATGGCAGGTTTCGCTCCACTGAACCACTACCCCGGACGGCCAATCGATCCGGGGATTGTGTTTCAACATCCAGGGGAACCCTAAAATCACACGGGAGGTGGTCGGAGTCACAAAAAACTCGATCTCCTCCCGGTGATTCCCCGACACCACCAGGGTTACTGGTGGTGTCTTGTGAGTGATAGGAGGGAGTAGGGAGCCATCTAGTGCCCGTACCTGCACAGGCGAGGTAAGCGCGACCAGAGGGAGCCCCATCTCCCTGGCCCATTTGCTGTCTAGCAAATTCCCTTCTGAGCCCATGTCCACCAGTGCTGGGGCCTTCAGGGTTAAATCCTCATACAGGATTGCAACTGGGAGTCGTACGGCGATGTGGGTGTGTCCCACGTGAATGTCTTGGCCCACCCCTAGCCCAGTTTCTAGGGGCGGGCGTTTGGCGTTTAACCGCTCGGGGCAGTCTCTTAATTGATGCTCTATCGAGCCACAAACAAAACACGCTCCGTGGGCCAGCCTCCTTTGTGTAATTGGTGCCCTAAATGTTGCCCTACTCGTGTCCATAGCTTCGTCAGCGGGGGGGCTGTAACCGCACGGAGCGCAGGGGCCGTGGAGCGTGGGGAGGGCGGAACGCGGTCGGAACTGGAAGGGAGAGGGACGACGCGTGCCCGGCCACACCCTTCGTCTCATTCCCGACGGCGCTCTTCTAACCGATTGTCTAATCGTATGACAAGATCGATGAGCCCATCTAAATCCCGCGGTTCGTCCTTAGCCACCAGGTGCTCCTTGAGGACCATCGACAGTCCGTTTACAAAGGCGGCGCGGAGGGCAGTGTTATTCCAGCCGGACCTCGCAGCCGCGATGCGGAAGTCGACTGCATAGGCAGCTGCGCTCCGGCGCCCCTGTCTCATTGACAGCAGCACGGCTGAAGCGGTCTCTCCTCTATTAGGGTGATCGAACACTGTTCTGAACTCCCTCACAAACCCATCATATGTCTGAAGGAGCCGTGAATTCTGCTCCCAGAGCGCTGTAGCCCAAGCGCGTGCCTCACCACGAAGCAGATTTATCACATAAGCTACTTTGCTAGCGTCGGTCGCGTACATGACGGGACGCTGTGCGAAGACGAGCGAACACTGCATAAGGAAATCCGCGCACGTCTCCACACAACCTCCGTACGGCTCTGGGGGGCTTATGTATGCTTCAGGGGAAGGAGGGAGGGGTCGTTGAACGACCAGTGGAACGTCATTATTACGCACAGGGTTGACGGGAGGGAGAGCCGCAGCGGCGCCCGGAGGGCGCGCTTCCACCTGCGCGGCGAGAGCCTCCACCCTGCGGTTCAGGAGGACGTTCTGCTCGGTCATCAAATCCAACTGAGTCGTGAAAGCGGTGAGGATCCGCTCCAACTCACCGATCACCCCTCCTGCGGACGCCTGTGTGCCCTGTTCTTCCATTGGCCGTTCAACAGCCGGTTGACGCCCCTCGGGATCCATGACGCTGGCCGAGATATCCTGTTGTGAAAGTGTAGGAACACAGACCCACAACAGGGGGCGCAAATGAACGGACAATGGAGAAAGTCAAATAACAAAGCTTTACTGTTGTGAATACGCACAACAAACACAACAGATTACAACTGTGGTTATAACCAATTCCAATGGTGTCGTGTGGGCAGGCTCGACGATAGGAGACGTCTGTCCGAGTCGAACCGGAACCACCCGATTTCCTCTCCCACCGAACCCCGGGAATACTGGAGCCGCCAAGTCCCGAACTCCCAGGTGGCCACTGCCTCCGCTCGTCGGATCCGGTACTGCTGGCGAGGAACAGAAACAGTCAAATGTGGGTGCGGCTGCACCCAGCAACACGTAGGGTGGAAACACCACCTCCACCTCTAATCAACAACAACACTGTAGTGCAGGAATGCGAGTACTTATCCCAAAATACAGTCTCCTGCTGTTCTTCTCTCTTTCTGTGCAAAGGCAAAAGTATTCAATAGTCAGAAGACAATTCGTTGGGCTGGATACGTTACCTCCTTGGTAGAGCGATATCTCGGCAATGAGGTGGAGATGCCGTCCAGCTGATATACCCCTCTGCTGATGGATGTCAGCTGTCTCGGTTGATAGGTGACAGCTGTCACCTTGGCTGCTCCTGTGAGGCGGCAGCGCCCTCTGGTGCCTGGAGCCCACACTCCAGGCAGGGCGCCCTCTGGTGGTGGTGGGCCAGCAGTACCTCCTCTTCAGCGGCCCACACAACACATATACGAGGTCTATTAGATAAGAAACCGACACTTTTATTTTTTTTTTTAACTATATGGATTTGAATGACATGTGATTACACCAATCATGCTTGAACCCTCGTGCGCATGCGTGAGTTTTTTCACACGTGTCGGTGACGTCATTTCCCTGTGAGCAGGCCTTGAGTGAGATGTGGTTCAGCCCTCTCGGCTGAATTCCTTTGTTTCACACGCTGCTCGAGACGGCGCGCGTTGCTTTATCAAAATGTTTTCTGGACCTGTGAGGGATATCCGAGTGGACACTATTCGAGAAATTTAGCTGGTTTTCGGTGGAAAGTTTAACGGCTGATGAGAGATTATGGGGTGTTTCTGTCGCTGTAAGGACTTCCCACAGAGCGGGACGTCGCGCAGCGCTTCCAGGCGCCGTCGTCAGCCTGTTTCAACCTGAAAACATCCTAATTTAAGGCTTAATTCACCCAGGACGTCGTGAGAGAACAGAGAAGATTCAGAAGAGGCCGGCATGAGGACTTTATGCGGACATTCCACTGTTTAAGGACATTTTTTAATGAAAGACGTGCGCGCAAATTTGCCGAGTCGTTTCCGTGACAACTCGGTGAATCTGTGTGCGCCGCGACTGGAAAAACACCTCCGTGTTGAAAACCATTTGTAAAATTCAGGCGGCTTTTGATGGCTTTCAACAAGTGAGTAACTGAGAAATTGTTTAACAGCTTGGGCATGTTCCAACTTGTCCATTAAGGTTTCCAACTGAGGTGTTTTTTTTTCCTGTCGCGACCCCCCGCGGTCGGGTCCGGCCCAACATGCAACTCTGCCCGCACGTTCTTTCATTACAAAATGTCCGTTAACAATGGAATGTCTGAATAAACTCCTCATGCCGACTTCTTCTGAAAGTTCTCTGTTCTCTGACGACTTACTGGGTCAACAGAGCCTGAAATGTGGAAGTTTTCAACTTGAAATGGCGAGACGCTGCCGCCTCGAAGCGCAGATCGCCGTCAGGCGCCGTGGGCCGTCCTTAAAGCGACACAACCAGACCAAAATCTCTCATCAGCCGTTAAAATCTTTACCGAAAACCAGCTGAATTTATCGAATGGTGTTCACTCAGTTGTGCCTTACAGGTTTTGAAAAAATTTTTTATCAAACAAAGCAGCAGTCTCTGAGCCATTCCTAAACAATGACAAAATCGACGAAAGGGTGGGCCACTCCTCACTCAAAGACTGCCCACAGGCAAATGACGTAACCGACAGGCGTGAAAAAACTCTCGCATGCCCACGAGGGTTCAAGCATGTCTGATGTAATCACACATGATTCAAATCCAGATGGTTTTTGAAAAAAATAATAAGGTCGGATACTTTTCTAACAGACCTCGTACAGTCACCTCTGAATCACCATGTAGGCACAAGATTATTATTCACTAGCCCCTAATCTCAATTCTCTTTTGTACCTCTTCCCCTTCCTCTTGGCCCTACCCCAACCCCTACGCTTACCCCTTTAAAACAAGGGGTAAGGTGAAGGGGTATGCCTCTAGCCCTATGAATTGAGACACCCCTCTGCCTTAGGAGAAAAAAAAATGCCTGTCTCAAACTGTCGTCTTCACGGTTTGTTAACATGGCAACCAAAATGCAACTTGTTGCAGTAGCCTGTTTGCTCTTTTTATTTTCTCGCCTTTCTGTGTAAATGCAAAGAAATAGAGGAATTCGCAGATTTCTTTGACGCATTGCAATCATGTCATGTTAATGTAATTAATTTGTAATTTATAATAATAATAATAACAATAATAATTAATAGTATTAATAAATAATTAGTAATTAATCAATGTTAATAATAGTAATAATAATTAATCAATAGTAGTAATAATTAATATTGTTTGATTAATCATTGATTGATTTGTTATTAATTACTAATTAGTTAATTAGTAATTAAAATAAATAAACACTTGAAATATATGTCTGTGTGCAATGAATGTATACAAGTTTCACTTTTTGAATGGAATTACTGAAATAAATCAACTTTTTCTTGATATTCTAATTATATGACCAGCACCTGTATGTATGTTATGGGCTGGATCTAGTTCTGTTAACCTTATATTTCTTTTTCAAATTCTTCCATTTTTTGCATCCAGCTCTATTTCCTTTAGAAATTTCGTTGACAAATAATAGCAGTCTATTAGGACGTCAGGTTATGTGTTACACATATACATGTGTGTGTATATATTTTCCAACATTGATGAAACTTCTCCTCATTTTCTGTCTGAAAGCTTATTAGGAGATGAGTGTGCTCAGGGCTCCCTGTTTGTTTACAAAATACACACGTTACAGACCTTGAAGTCCAACAGCAGGGGTCGCTATTATCCAAAGATTTATGAACATAGAAATTAACATGCTTATCATTTATCAAGATTTTCTCCGTTGTGAGATATAAAAGTGTCTTATCGTAGCGTTCGTGTGTATATGTATTATAACGCCTCAGTGTATGAGCGACGTTATGATATTCTTCAGAACAATATACACAACATGCATCCAGCAGCATACACGTTGCTGTCATAGGCAACTGCCTGTAAAGTTTTTTGGCAAGTTATAACTTTCTAAACTGCGTAATTTGTAATGAAAACGCTTAATTTGTGAGGCTCTTTTGGCACAAACTAAACAAACTGAGCAATAAATAATAAATACTTTGCAACACAACCATATTCCACTGATTTTACTTCACCTGAAGTGGCACATAGCAACTCTGTAGTTAATTGTTCTACTGTCTTACACTGAAAAAGAGAATAGTTGAACCAGTTTTAAAAACTGTAACAAATGGTAAAACCTGAGTGAATTATAACCCCAATTCCAATTAAGTTGGGATGTTGTGTAAAATGTAAAAACACAATACAATGATTTGCCAATCCTCTTCAACCTATATTCAATTGAATACACCACAAAGACAAGATATTTAATGTTCAAACTGATAAACTTTATTGTTTTTGCGAAAATATTTGCTCATTTTGAAATGGATGTCTACAACACGTTTCAGAAAAGTTGGGACGGGGCAACAAAATACTGGGAAAGTTGATGAATACTCAAAGAACACCTAATTGTAAACAGGGGAGTGTTATGATTGGGTATAAAAGGAGCATCCCAAAACGCTCAACCATTCACAAGCAAAGATGGGGCTAGGATCACCACTTTGTGAACAACTGTGTGAAAAAATAGTCCAACAGTTTAAGAACAATGTTTCTCAACTTTCATTTGCAAGGAATTCAGGGATTCCATCAGAGATGCTGGCTTTTGAACTTTGCGCTGGTAACAATATGGATGGTCTTTTCCTCTTTTGTCCAGAGGACAAGACGTTCATGATTTCCAAAAACAATTTGAAATGTGGACTCATCAGACCACAGCACACTTTTCCACTTTGTGTCTGTCCATTTCAAATGAGCTCGGGCCCAGAGAAGGTGGCGGCATTTCTGGATGTTGTTGATGTGTGACTTTTGCTTTGCATGGTGGAGTTTTAACTTGCACTTGTAGATGTAGCGATGAACTGTGTTAACTGACAGTGGTTTTCTGAGGTGTTCCTGAGCCCACACATTAAGATCCTTTACACAATGGTGTCGGTTTTTAATGCAGTGCCACCTGAGGGATCAAAGGTCACGCTCATTCAATGTTGGTTTATGGCCTTGCCGCTTACGTGTAGAAAGTTCTCCAGATTCTGTGAATCATCTGAATATATCATGGACTGTAGATGATGGAATCCCTAAATTCCTTGCAAATGAACATTGAGAAACATTGTTCTTTAAACTGTTGGACTATTTTTTTTCACGCAGTTGTTCACAAAGTGGTGATCCTGGCCCCATCTTTGCTTGTGAACGGCTGAGCATTTTGGGGATGCTCCTTTTATACCCAATCAATACACTCACCTGTTCCAATTAACCTGTTCACTTCTGGAATGTTCCAAACAGGTGTTCTTTGAGCATTCAACTTCCCCTGCATTTTGTTGCCCCTGTCCCACCTTTTTTGAAATGTGTTGCAGGCATCCATTTCAAAATGAGCAAATAATTGCACAAAAACAAAAAAGTCTATCAGTTTGAACATTAAATATCTTGTCTTTGTGGTGTATTCAATTGAATATCGGTTGAAGAGGATTTGCAAATTGTATTCTGTTCTTATTTACATTTCACACAATGTCCCAACTTCATTGGAATTGGGGTTGTAAGTTGTTTGAACTTAAGTTTGTAAGTTAGATAAGTTCATACACCTTAATTTATTCAGGTTTTACCAATTGTCACGCTTTTTTAAGTTGGTTGTTTTTTTCAGTGTACAGTGCTTTGGAATTCATAGCTTTCAAGCAATTTGCATAGTTCCACATGGCTTTCATTATACTAATTAACTAACTAATATCTTATAGTCATCATCACGTTTCTTGAGGCTTTCATGTGTCTGACCACTTTGCCAGCAAGAGAACACAGCTACTATGGTTAATTGTGTAGGCTAACACTTACGACACAAACGCTCACATTTTCCTCGTCGTCCCTTCTCCACTTAGAACTGAAAAAAAAACCCACTTTTTTCGCAACTGCTTTGGTGATTGCAGCTAAAAACAAAACAGTACACCATTTTCCGGTCAGAATTGATGCTGTTTGTGGTAGGAGACAAATACCCAGGTGGAGTGTGTGAGTGTTAGCACAAACCATTTTGGGGTTGGAGATTTCAGCGGAAACCATTTTAAACCGGCACATCTTAAACCTACAGGTGACAGCGAGTATGCTTTTAAGTTTACCGAGCTGGGCTGAATGGTTTGTGCTGAAACTCACACACTTTGCCAGGGGATTCTCTGCCGTGTTTGTGCCGGCTGTCCCCATATGTTGTCAAATGTCGCAATATCACATAGGGGTTAAACAAGACTGCACTTTCCTATTATTGGTTGAGTTAATAGATTTATGCTTAGTTATCATATTAAGGGGTAACATATATCACAGAATCCAATGGACATTGATCTTGTTTGACATTGACTTTAGAAACAAACCCTTCAACACACAGTTGTATGCAAAAGTTTGGGCACCCCTGATCATTTTCATGATTTTCCTTTATAAATCATTGATATTGTGGATCAGAAATTTGAGTTAAATATATCATATAGCAGATGAACACATTGATATTTGAGAAGTGAAATGAAGTTTTTAGTATTTACAGAAAGTGTGCAATAATTATTTAAACAAAATTGGGCAGTGCATAAATTTGGGTACCCTTGTCATTTTATTGATTTGAATACACTTAGCACTAATTACTGGAACACAAAATTGGTTTGGTAAGCTCACTGACCCTTGACCTCCTTACATAGGTGAATCCAATCATGAGAAAGGGTATTTAAGGTGGCCATTTGCAAATGTTTCCCCTCTTTGCATCTATTCTAATGAGTGGCAACATGAGACCCTCTAAACACCTCTCAAATGACCTGAAAACAAAGATTGTTCAACATTATGGTTTAGGGGAAGGATACAAAAAGCTATCTCAGAGATTTCAGCTTTCAGTTTCCACTGTGAAGGACATAGTGAGGAAATGGAAGACTGCAGGCACAGAACTTAAGGCCCAAAGTGAAAGGCCAAGAGAAATCTCAGATACACTGAAGCGGAGGATTTTGAGAACAGTCATAGTCAACCCACAGACCTGCTCCAAAGACCTACAACAAGATCTTGCAGTGTCTCTGTGCATCATTCAGCTATATAGCTCATTTTGCACAAGGAGATGTTGTAATGCATAGGAAGCCTTTTCTGTGTACACGCCACAAACAGAGTCGCTTGAGGTATGCTAAAGCACATTTGGACAAGTCAGCTTCATTTTGGAATAAGGTGCTGTGGACTGATGAAACTAAAATTGAGTTATTTGGACATAACAAGGGGCAGTATGCATGGCTGAAAAAGAACACAGCATTCCAAAAAACACTTGCTACCTACAGTAAAATTTGGAGGTGGTTGCATCATGCAGTGTGGCTGTGTGGCCAGTGCAGGTACTGAGAATCTTGTTAAAGTTGAGGATCACGTGGATTCCAGTCAATATCAGCAGATTCCTGAGAGCAATGTTCATGAATCAGTGACAAAGTTGAAGTTGTGCCGGGGCTGGATCTTTCAACAAGACAACGGCCTTAAACACTGCTCAAAATCTGCTAAGGCATTCATGCAGAGGAACAAGTACAACATTCTGGAATGGCCATCTCAGTCCCCAGACCTGAATATTATTGAAAATCTGTGGTGTGATTTTAAGCGGGCTGTCCATGCTCAGAAACCAACAAACCTGAGATGTTTTGTAAAGAAGACTGGTACAAAATACCTTCAACCAGAATCCAGACTATCATTGGAAGCTACAGAAAGTGTTTAGAGGATGATATTTCTGCAAAAGGAGGATCTACTAAATATTGATGAATTTTTTTTTTCTGTTGGGGTGCCCAAATTTATGCACCTGCCTATTTTTTGTTTAAAGAATTATTGCACACTTTCTGTAAATCCTATAAACTTCATTTCACTTGTCAAATATCTCTGTTTGTCTACTATATGATATATTTAACTGAAATTGCTGATCCAAATAACCATCAATTTATAAAGGAAAATCATGGAAATTATCAGGGGTGCCCAAACTTTTACATATAACTGTATTCCATTTATTACTATAATCTATTTCCCAGAGTCTCTTTTATCACTTCTCTATATCTGTCAACTTTAAAAAGTAGACAATATTATTTTCCCTTCCCAGAGTGAAAGCTGGGAATACTGGAATGGGTTCCATTTGAAGTTCTCGTATATTTGTCCAGCTGTTTGATTATTTGCCTGTGCATCCATCTGGATGAATTGTATAGGACAAGCTACATCATACATAATTGAACAGAACTGTCTTACTTTTGCCAATTTTCTGAATGATCCCCTCTATTTGAAATAATTTGAAGATGTGTGTTGACACATTTTTGACAAATTAAGAGCCAGTTCTTCCTCTTCCATAAGTTTGGTAGGGTTGGGTGGCTGATAGATCTGCCACAGACTGTTGGTGACTTCTGTTTTTATGAATACTCTTTTTCAAGAAAAGCAGTTTGCCATTTGGCCAGCAGCCACAGCACTCAGAACACAGCAAAGAGCTTCACAGCCCTAAAACTGGCCCATGCACTACACCAGTGTTTCCTAGCACAAAGTATTTGATTCAGCTGATTGGGCTGCTCTCTGGGATATCCTGAGGATTTATGGGACATCCAAGAAGTTGTTGGACATCAGCAGAGAAAGATGCATGGAAGGCAGCCTTTCATAAAACAAGCCCTAAAAATACCCTGTTTCTATATCTCACCAACCAAGAAGTCTAGGTGAATCAAACTTGGCAGGAATATTACTTGGATACATATCTAGCAGGGATTTGATTTTGGAGTAGTTTGGTCAAAAGTCAAAGGTAAAGGCCCCTTCACGCATACCACGGTTGAACGAGGAATTGCATGCCACTCATGAAAAATCAGAGCCACCTCAAATGCCTCATACAGCTATTGCCACACTCATTCATGCACATCATCGGCCAAAAGACAGCGAGTGCCCTACGAGTGCCCATTCGACCCTCTCTTGGCAGGTGTCGGCCAAATTCCAGGTGTCACACATGAACATCCAACACCTCTCACTGGACACTTAGAAAAGGCGGGGCTATTTGCGCACTTGGCATGACAGTAGAGAGCAGATGACCACATTTGAGCTGTCTGTGAAAATTGTCTAAGTGTAACATGAGTGTGCGTTACCAAGCAACAAACATGGGTGTGACTTTGCCAAACACCCCTCCCCCAACACATGTGGCATGCCAGGGTGTTGACATCAACACCTGTGGTGTGTATCACCCCCTCCCCCGTAAAATATGTGGCGTGTGGGGGAGCCACTTGCATGACATGCTGATAATTATAGATAGACAAGAGCACATAGTCAGTGGCCAGCCACGTCTGAGCGCACACAGCACAGCAAGGCGCCTTTCAGAGGGATTAAATATAAAAAATTGCAGCATTTTTCTTTCTCCACAGCAGCAGCGCGATGTGGTGCAACGTGTTACAGGTGTTTGGACTGTGTTTGTGTCAAGGATGAACGCTGTGAAAATGGAAAGTTGATAGGGCTAATATTTCTGGAGGAATAGGCAATCAGCTAACCAGTAAACAATGGACATTGAGCTACAATGGACCATGGAAGTTTGGGGTTTTGAATGTTGTTATTGCGGTTCATGATAGTTTAAAAATGTTGTTAGCGTCATTGATTTATTGTGTTTTTGTAGCTTGATTGGTTTAGTCAGCTTAGTTAACTGTCATGTTGTCATTACCATTAGCGAAAAGACTGTTGCTTTAGATTCTTCCGCCACATTTAAGTTCCTGCATATGTGAAAAAATAAAAGCACCTGTTTGCAGCAGAATGCAGAAAAAAAAATAATAATAAAATGTCTGCATACGTGCAACTGAGGACAGCTTTCGTATGGGTATGTATTTTGGATCAAGGATGAATGGCTCCAAAAAGGAATGTTGATAGGACTAATATTTTTGGAGGAAATAAGGATATTAGCTGATGTTGCTAATTACATTCTGCACTAACACACCATTCCAGCAGGGAGTGGAAAATCATCTTCATGTTAAAATTGTGATTGTGTGAATGCGTGATTTTATTTTGTAAGTTCAATGTAAGTACATAATATAATTGTAAATACATTAAAAATACATGGATGACACACGAAAGTGAGACACTTATTTCCATTGTGGTCCATTTAACAATCAAATGACAAATTATAAATAATAATAATAACACTGCAAAATTACAGAATTAACAGGAAATAAAAGGGTTGAGTTTCTCTTCTGAAAACTTTTGAGGTCTAAGGTTCTAAAAACATTCTGGACTCACACGCCATCCCAACTCATTATTCAAGCTTTGCTTAATTTATTACCACCCTTGAAAAATGTCAGCTACCTATTTTAAAAACACTACCCAACCTAAAGGCCTTCGATCCCCACGAGCAACACACCAGTTTAACGTTTCTTTAACCAGGTTAGTCCCATTGAGATCGAGATCTGTTTTACAAGTGAGACCTGGACATTTATATATTTATTTTTCAAATTCACCTGACTTGCATGTCTTTAGATGCAGGTTAGGTGAATTGTGTGTATCTTTTGCATCTATGTGTGTAGAGCCTTTTGATTCCATTCATTTCTTATTAGGCCAGAGGCCAGAGAAGAAAATGAAAGTATACTGCAAACTAAATACCAGAGGTCCGGTATATGTGACAGCTGGCATCTGCTGCTAAAGTATCCTTGAAGAAGATGACAGCAAGGCCTGCTCTGCAGTCAATGTGTGAGAAGTAGAACAAGAACAAGAAAATTCTGGATTCAGTGAACTCTCAAAAACAGTCTAAAGGCAAACTGAGAAGCAACATACCAAGTCTCTATAGAACAACCTGAAGAAGTACCTGAACAATCTGCTGCCATCTGCTTGAGTTGTCATTATCAATCTCAAATTATGAATGAGGGGAACAGGTGTAATTAATTTCACTTCCACAAAGCCAGCTGTTTGTACAGGTGTTTGGCAAATCAAATCAGACTTTCTGTTGTTGTTCTAATGACACTTCTTTGCACATACTGTACAAGTGAAAGTCATCAAAAAGCATTGTACTGAACAGATTTATTGTGGTGAACATGCTTTGAACCATTTCCTAATTTTCTCTGGATTTGCAAATTTGTGCTAATTGTCTAATTTAATGGCAGACAAATCAAAATGAGTAAACATGGTCTTAACTGAAAATTTTATCCACCACCAACTTGCCCCCTTATTTGCTCAGTCAATTAACAATTGAACAAATCTGATAATTGGACATATGTACATCCAGTCACCCATTAAGGATAGGTTAGACTGGCTTTGTTTATTAAAATTAAGATTTCTGACTAAAGTTAGGCCTACGGGTATGATACAGTAAGTTAATTCATCAAAACCTGTGACATCATTCAAAGGACATGCACATTTCCGTTCTTCTTTGGTGCAGTGGTGCACTCACATTCATCAACCAAAAAGTAATTCCACGCTTGATGAGTGGGCTACCTGAATCTATAAATTATGAGCATGCACCCACTGACAGATGCATTATGCCAGTGATTGACTCCTAAAGTACTTGATCTTGAAGTGACCAAGCTTGTGTTCTGGGTTCAAGCCTGCACTTGCAACACCATCAAGTTTACTGAGCACAGGAAATGTTGGCACTAGGCAACAGACAAGAGCCATCACTACTTGAAACTTTGAGCATGAGAGAATGCTTACGTATAACACTGATGTTACAATAACAAAAGGGTAATTGCAGTTGTTGATAATGAAGGTGGTGCTACCTGGTAAAATATGTCAGATACTGTACAATTGTTCATGAAGATATAGGCCACATTGCATCTTCTAAATACTAAGCCACACTTTGCACATATATACTTTGATACATGGGGAGTGACATAGGCTGTTGATCACTTAATTAGTAGTAGTAGTAGTAGTAGTAGTAGCTAAGGGGAAAAAACAATTTTATGCTGCAGAATTGAGCCAAATGTGGCACATATACTGTCATATATTGGGAGTGACATAGGATATTGAGTACACTAGTAGCAGCAGTAGTATTAGTAGTAGTTAAAGGGAGTGACACTTTTGTGCTTCAGATTTGCATCAAAGTCAGCACACATATATTTTGATATACAGGCAGTGACCGACTATTGAGCACCTTAGTAGCAGTAGTAGTAGTAGGAGTAGTAGTAGTAATAGCAGCTGTATCTTCTTCAGGCTTTAGTCACAACCTAAAGGCCCCTTCACACATAACATGAATAAGGCTGAATGACGCACCAAGGAGGATCCGAACGGCACGCCGAGCTTCACTCGAACACCTTATACAGCAGTCGCCACAACTGTTCAGCCACAGCACATGCACTCCACATTCATGTTGCGCTCGTGCTGGAAACCCAATCGAATAGCAGTCAAGATCAGGTTGTACTGCTATGTGACCATGGTCGCCAAATTCGTACGGCATGTCATACACAGGTTGGACATTTCAGGCCGTGGTCGAGGGGCTGCACAAAATGATTGGCCACGTTGAACCCTGGCAAGGAGCCAGCATTCACACCAATGGCCGAATGGTGCCCAAACGGTCATTCAACCCACACTTCACATGATTTGAGGTGCCACCCACAAATTTCTAACATTTAATTGCTTCCACTGCTGTGAGAGTATGATGAGGTATCACACTTCTCAGCGTGTCCATGACCGTCTGTCCCTCCCGACTGTGGTTGGAATTTTTTGGGTTTCGCCCAAACTAGTACTCCAAGCATTTTAAATGATTTCAATGCAGATTTAGAATTTGGTAATGCTCTTAACTCTCTTTTTTTTAATAATTGTTTTAATGTATAGTGGCGAGTGGTGTGGAAGAATGAGACGCTTGGAGCTTTTCTGCACTCTACCACAAGGAGGTGCTGTTTTATTTCTCAACCCCGACAACATGGGAAATGGTGGAGAACATCAAACATAATACACTTTTTACTTATGTTGACAATAGAACACTTAACTAAACTTGACTAACCCAATTGGACAATTAAACACACTAAATCAATAACTCCAACCACACTATTAAACTAACATGAAAGACAAAAACAGCGATTACAAACTCCCAAACACCGTACTCCCATGATGCAGTGTGACATTGCAGTTCTCAGATTAAGGGCCCGGCCCCACTGGCGTTTAGGAGGATTTGTGTATGGATTGCACACAAAATTGGCTCATATTCGCTTAACAGCCGCAATATGCATGAAACATACTTGTATGGATCGGCCGACACCTGCCGACACGTTTTTCCGTTACCAGGATTTTTGAGCTGCATAAAATTTTGGCTGCGGATGACATCCACCTTACATACTCCATACATACACAATACATAATCTATGCACTGTATATTCTGCGTCATCTGATGATATCCGCAACCGAAAGGGATTTGCGGCTTGGCAGCAGACTGGGGCAGTGTGTAAAATGGATATTTTGCATGCCCAAGATGTCCACATCACGAACTAAATTAAGTTGTAGCGACTGCATACAGATTGGCCACGAATACAGAATTTTTATTACGTCTGCTTTGCATCTGATTTGTGGCGGATGCAAATCAGATGCGCTGTGTTCACAGCTGGACGCCGTTCTTTGTTCTACCAGCTGCCATGCACTCTGCGCTGGATGCTGCCTATATAAAATAATTATTTTGTGGCGGATAAATCATTTTTATCCTGCAAATTGCCTGTTGAAAATGACTCTAATCACCTCCTGAATCACAGAGGAAGCTGCAGCTGGACTGTTGTGAAAAGGTAATTATTTGACTTGTTTACATTGTCAAGGCTTGATAAAACAGTTGCATGTATTTCCCTTCTTGTCTGCAGCTGTTACAGTATTTATTCCTATGTTTATAACAGATTTAACTTCTTGTTATAATCATTCAGATGAGCTGCGCTCTGATGCGATCCGCTGACGTTACCACTCGCTGTGTTCACTGCTTGTTTACTCCAAACAACTTGTCCAAGTCTAGCAAATGCAAAGGCTGTATTGTTGGTGTGAATAGTGATGCCGACGGCCCGAGAGTGCTTCATTTATGACCACAATGCAGATGCTGTGCACACGCAACACGTGCGCAATGCATCATAATACACCCCTAATATTGCTGTGATAATCACAATGCGTCTGATCCGTTTCCTCACTACATGTGTTATACAACCATGATTGTTCATCATATATTCGCTATATATTATTAATATAGCCATAATTCATACTGGGACATTTGTCATTTTTGGCCATTTTTGTTGAAGACGACAATGAACGCCGGTACTTTGTGTACTCAATTCATGCGCAATTAATCCTCTCCACAGTGGGACCAGGCCCTTAGCAACTGACCTGGCGATCGCTACAGTATTTTATTTTGGTAAAGAAATTCAGGAGCTAAGCCACACAATGAAAGACCACAAGTACTTCATCAATCAAAATGAAGATGAGAGAGAATTTTGGCATGCTAAGACAAATAAAAGCTGTGCACCAGACTATATATGTCGATGTGTCCTTAAACACTGCACCAAGGAGCTGAGTTCAGTGTTCCATTACAGCGTCAATCAGTCCTTACTGTTACAACATGCCCCTAGTGTCTGGAAAAATGCAGCCGCTCCACATTCCTCAATGATTTTAGACCAGTGGTTTTAGCGTTGATTCTTATGAAGTTTTTTGACCTGTTGTTGATCAGTTTGTCAGGTGGCGTGATGAGTCCCACCTTCAGCTGAATATTTTAAAGACTAAATATATGATTGTGGATTTCAGAAAGAACCCCTGTACACCTGAGACCACAGTCATTAAGGGTCAGAAAGTGGAACATGTGCGGTCGTATAAGTAACTTGGGACTACGATAGACCGTAAACTGAACTTTGAGACCAACTGTGAAGCTGTATGTAAAAAGGGCATCAGTGACTGTTTTGTTTAAAGCCCCAGTCACACAGCACTAACGAAGGACACCGAAGCCAAAACAAGAAATCTGGACTTACGTTGACTTTCTGAGACTTTGTTATTCGTCGTCCAGCTTTGTTCCTGTAGCTGGCACATTGTCAGAATTTTGAAACTGTTGAAAAATGTGACCAAATCCCAACGACAACTTCAATTCAGTTGTATTCTGTTTTGCTTTCTGTCTTGAGTCCTCATCCTTTGTGTATTTTCCATATCATCAGCATTCTGTTTGACTGTCGTCCAACTTCGTCCATCCTCCCAAGTCCGACATTTTGTACGAACGTTGACAACATCTGAATGGATCAATAACTAAAGATCCAACAAGGTGAACGTGACTCATCCATGTGTGGGATGAAAAGTAACGTTGTCATACAGAATCAATAGCAGCAATGTTTAATCAACTACTTTAACTATTTACACACGATCCAGCCATTTGTGGCTGGATCGGCTGTGCGCACGTTCGCATGGTTCATTTTGTTTACATTTTTTTAACGTTCCTTTATGCGCTCTTGAGTCAAAGGTTTTTATTTTCTCAATAATTGCTCATTAAGTGAAACAAACCGACAGCTACCGACAGCTGTTAAAAGCCCTAACACCGCTAGCATACAACATTAAATCAGACGAGAATTCCACTCCATGCAAATATTGCAGCAGAGACATCTTAGAAGATCCATTGGGACATTTCACCGCACAACAAGCCATATTATTCCAGGTGTTTGTAATAAAATACTCCAAACAAAGCAGACGCAGCTTCCACAACGGCTACAGTATCAGCCTCACTGAATGGACTCTGAGCTACGGTCACAGCGAGAGGTGGAGACGCTCACCTGAGCCACTGTCACTCAAAGTGATCACATCTCCAAATTTACACAGTACAGTTGTCATGGAAGTGTGAACTATTTCTAGAGAATATAACTGTGTTTTTGTACCAAACGGTAAACATATTTATTTCTGCTCTAAAGCTGGACATTTTAACATGGACTCCTATGGGAATGTGTTAGTTTTGGAGCCAACCTCAAGTGGCAAGTCAAGGATCTGCAATGTTTTGCACTTTTGGTAGTGCTTCATTTGACACAATTGAAATTTACCAATTGGACATTACATATGCAAATCAATGTTTCACTTTGGATCAAAGTGGTACATTAAAGTTCATCATATGCAATAGGGTTTGCCCTCATTATATGGTCTGTTCAATGTGGTGAGTTAAAGATGATAGCAGTTATTGCTTTGATTTAATTTCCAAATAAGCTGGCTTGGATGAACTTACTTGCCCACTCAGTTCCCTTTTTTGCTGTCCAAGCCAGCACAGGAAGAAATGTATTTTTAAAATTGCATTTTATGTTAACTTACAGTAAGAATGTCTCATCCCACAAATTTATTAATAACAAGAAAATTAAGTGTAAAAAAAGAGAAATCAAAACAAACAAACAAACAAACAAAAAAAAAACAGGAAAGACATTTTTAAGGGCTGTGCATAAAAGTGGTATGCATTAAATTAAGAATGAAATTTTATTCTTGTGCCACCAACCAAGTAACAAAAATGTTAACCAGTAGGTACAGCTTAATCTGTGTCACTCTAATTTACACATGACCTAAATGGAGAATTAATTACAACTTTAATTAACTTTACACAGCAGGCATTATGAGCTAGCTGTTTATAATATTACAGTGTTAGGGAGCTGGACCCAGAAGTAGAGCATCAGCATTTGTGCAACTCCACAAAAACAAAACAAATGACGTGTCACAAGGACTGAAGCAGCCTTTCTTTTCAAAGTGCTGCACAAATAATCCAGCTGACTTTGCGTTTGTAACTAAAAGGAACATTGAGAAATGAGAGAAAATGACAGACGCGAACACACAAAAATAAGGAATGGCCCGACGGTGGATTATTAAAAAGGCCTAGAGTCATTATCCCACTGAAATGGGAGACAAATGTGAGTCAGATAAGAGTCATGACTTTAAATTTAGAACTGACCCAAAATGTAATGAGAATTACCATTACAACATTTTTTTTTCCTTCTTGGGAATTACTACAGGAGAAAAATCTTATTGGGAGAATTTTTTGGAAAAGCTGGCCAGTGACGTTTTTGTTTTTTTTTAACCTCAGTTATCCACGGTGCAATGTATTAAAATCTACGTCAGCAAACACCAGTGGATGTCAGTTAAACTAACATTTTATTTGTGATAGTTTCAAGTGCAAATCCATTTGTGTCCATGTACCGTGACCCTTTGCCCCATGGCAGGTGTTTGAATCAAACACATGAAATATTTACCTTCAGAAGTTCAACAGTGGTGCAGTTTGACAGCTAGTTCATTGCTGAAGCAAACATTTAAACAAGTGGATTCAACATTGCTGATGTTTGGGATGAAAAATGTAAAGTGTCCAATATGGCAGAGGCTGTAACACAAGCTAACTCACTAGCCATGTCACAAAATGTGTTTTGGAAAATGTGCTTAACTGGCATGGAAACTGTTCAAACATTACAATTGCAGGAATTTGTAAAAGTCATTATGGTATAATCCCACAGAGAGAGAGAGAGAGAGAGAGAGAGAGAGAGAGAGACAGACTGTTTTCTAGAAAGTGTCAATTCCTATTAAAATACAGATTTTGACATTAAAACAGTAATGGGTGTGCAAAACAAAATTTGTAACAACAATACTGACACTTTCCCAGTTGCTTTGATCACATATACCTCCCCTTCAACTTAGCGAGCGATAAAGCTAGCAAGCTAGCCCAGACATTTAACAAACGTCAAGCCAACAATAGTGACAAATTATCATGGAATATTCTCAAAAACAAGTGTGTTGAGGTCATTTATGAAAAAAAAAAAAATTACTTAGCTAAGGCAACACTGTGGCCTCGTGCCACACACAGCAAAAAGGATGTGGGTTCGCTTCCCCCCTGGTCCTTTCTGTGTAGAGTTTGCATGTTCTCTCTGTTTGCATGGGTTTCCTCCAGGTTTTCTGGCTTCCTCCCACATCCAAAGGCATGCCGGGTAGGTGAATTGGTAACTGTAAAGCAGTGGTGGGCACAGCAAACCAAAATGTTAGCTTCGATAACCGCTAATCCACCACCGCCAAGGTTTCTGAGTAAAATCAAGAATGAACAACAAGACTTATGTGGTCAAACAGCTAAGAGCTCAGTCCTCTCCCCAGCAGAAGAGAGTCGAGCAGGCTGGTGGCTGCTGCCCCAGAGGGGAAAAACAAAGCCATTTACTTTCAACATTCAAAAAGACAGACAGTGTGGAGGAGGCATAAAGCGCACAATGCACCTTTCATTCATGGTTTTATACTCATAAACACCTAATTCCAGTTACAGTTTATCGCAATTAATGGTAACTGTCATTTTTACAGAGGGAAAATATCACACATATGACATATCTTTTAAAGGAATATGCTAAATTCTGAAGGTTTGAGTTTTAACAGACACTTGCCGAAAGGCACTATTGGAAAAAAAATGAGTCTCCTTCACTGGTTGGTTGGAAATTCCTCACTTATGGATATATACAAACACCCAATTAGACCAACGGAGCTTAGTTCTGCAGCTTAGTCTGAGGTGAGAATAATTTATAAATAAAATGTGACATTACTGCACTGCTGAAGGTTTCATGCTCGGCTAAATTTTGCTTAGTAATTTAGCACCGCTGAGTGGAGTGAATGCTTTAACTTATAAATGGTTCAGTCTATTTCTCTTGTTACCAAATAAAGCTACAGCTTTTTATGTTACATCTGAGACCACAAAACACTCAAATGTTTTTTTTTCCTTTCTTTAACTGTTTAGTGTTTCTTTATATTTTAAGATTTTTCCCCCCACAACTAGAAACATTCGCTGTGTAGACAACCTAACTTCAGACTTCAAAAACTTCCAGTGATGTGCTGATGACCATGAAGTCCACTCACAAGAAGACATCTTGGCTATTCAAAATGGGAGAAAACTGTCTTCAACAACTCCACCAGACGTCAAAGCTACAGAAGAGACCTTCATCTGGTTAAATGTCCAGAGAGTCCAATAAAATAACACCTGTTTTTACACTTCTGAATAAAACAAAGACTCTTTAAACAGCAACTATTTTATTATTTTTTTAAAAAGCTGTTTCATTTTATTTTTAACATTAAATGAATGACTCATTAAACATGTCCATGAAGACAAAGTTCAGTCAAAAGACATTTGCACAGTTAGAAGCCCTCCCCTATCATGATTGGGGTTTGTACAAAGTGTCTTTTGTTTTTGTTTTGTTTTTTTTATTTTGTTTCTGCCAATTTTCTGTGACTGTCATGTTTGCTTGGGGTTTTGGTGGAGGGACTTTTCTTGTCTGCTGTCTTCTGCTTGGTGATGGGCTTTTCCATGTGATCCTCTCTCTTGCTTGCCACACCCCTTTCCAGATCTTTCCACACACACCTGTCCTGCATTTCCTGTTTAAAACCCCTTGGGAGCATCCTCGTCGTATACGACGGCTGAATACAAGTTGTACTTAATTATACATAACTTTTTAATGATATTAGATAGAAACGTACTTTTTTGCCGAAAAGTAACCTCCGTGGACTTTCAAATGAGCCCTCTGCGATGTTTGTAGAAGCTGTGTGATGATGTGCGCAATGTGAGTGTCAATCAGGAATTGGTTCACCATCACATGGTTTTCCAATATCCACTGTAAATAATAATCAGTTTTATTGCCATTTTTCTTTAGACAAGTCAGGGGATGGAAACATGAACAATATGTCTTGGACTTTATTTACATTAATTATGAAGAAATACAAAAGTTTCTTTCACCAAAACATCAAATCTAGGCTTTCATCTGAAATTACTTTCTGTCAAATTGTAGCTGAACTTTCAGGTCTTCTTTTTAAGAAAATCCTCCTCAACACCACTTCATAGGGAAGCTGGATTTTAGATTTTTCATTAATTTATATGAAGTTGTAGAGATTTGCTTTCAGTTTGAATTAAGGGAGATAATTTTAGGAAAAAAACATGTATTTGAAATAGAATAAACAAATTAAACTGTGTGAAATACCAAGTGTTCCAATACTTTGGAGGGCAACTGAGAAACACTGAGAAGCAGCATCTTACTTTTTATATATAATGCAGCAGATAAGACAATATTTAGAGTGGGATCCTGCAAATGGTGATACAAACATCAAATTTGGCACAAATAATCCATAGACCTTTACTCTTAAAAAAAAAAAAAACTGGTTGGCCACTTGAATTTTCAAGAGGCAACCAGGTAGGGGTCAATTGAATAATTACACAGGGGTGGGCAACTTGTTCCAGAAAGGGCCAAGACGGTGCAGGTTTTCTTTGCAGCCACTGACTCCACCAGGTGATTTCACTCATTAACTGATTCCATCTGCTCAAAGTGATATTAATCAGTATTAATCATATAGAAAACTACACCACATTATTTGCCTGATCATAAAGATTCCAAAAAAGGTATAGTTTGGACAATCTGTGACTGAATGTTATGGAGTTATGAGGTAAAAGTAGCAAGAATGGTGACAAAGGTCAGTTTCAGTTTGTACAAGGGTCAAAAGTTAAAGTTATTCCATTAATTTTGCTCCAGCTGTATTTGTGCATAATTTGATGCTTGTATGACCATTTGAAGGACTGTTTCAGTCATCTGCTGCACTAATAAGCCAACATGAACAAGCTGCTGTCTTAGTTTAAAAATGTGTACATAAGACCCCCCGAATTAAAGGAGAAATGCTGCTTTCAACAACCTGTGTCATGATCCAGCCCTGTTGGGCCCGGCGGTTATTATATTGAAGTCTTTTTTACACGTTTGTACTCTGAGCCTTTTGTATTTTTAATCATGCCATGTATCATAGTCATGCTTCAGCTGGTCTTGTTTCTTGTTCTTGTCAGGTTTTCATGTTCATGTTATCATTGGTTTTGTTTTTGTCAATTAACCTTGTATTTGTTCACTCTTGGTCACTTAGTTCCTCCAGTCTTAGTTTGATTCTGTTTACTTCATTTCTTGTATTATGCTTTGGTCACCGGTTCAGTTTTCTTTTGAGCATCTTGTATTCATAGCTTAGTTCTGTTTATCACATTTTTGTATTATGCTTTAGACCTCGTATTTATCTTCTAGTGTTTCTTCTGATTATGTTCTGTTTGTCACTTATTGCTCATCAGTTAGTTATTTTTATTTATTGCACTATTCTGTTTTAGCTCTGTTCTCACGTCGTCCTCATTTCTTTGTGTTCACTCATTACACCAACCATTGTGTTTTTGTCTCACACTTTGTTTCTGCTTTGTATTTTCACTCACTCCCGCTCTTGCACTTGCTCACGTGTCTTTGTTACTTTCATTACTCCACTGTGTTTTCCTGCCTTCACTCTCTTGCACTTGCCTTTGTCCTCCCTGGTCACGCCCCCTTCCAGAACCTTCACTGACATCTGTGTCTTGTTGCACTAATTACATCACCAGTTTTATAAGCCCTCACAGTCTCACAGTCTCTTGCTCGATTGTTGAATGATTTCACTTTCCAGCACTCACGTCATTGCCTTGTTTTGCCTTGTATTCAGCCTGCCGGTATCTGACCTTGTTTTGCCCTCGACCTTGTACTTGACTTTGCCTCTGATTACCTCCACGCTGTGTTTTTTGACCACAGCCTGTTTTTTGGACAAAGCCTCAGTCTCACGTCAGTCTGTACCTTTGCCGTCGCTACTGGACCTCCTGTGTACAGAATCCCAGCTTTTAATTAAAACTTTTTCTTACACCAGTCTGTTTGTGAGAGTTTTGCATTTGTGTCCTGCTCGGTTTGTGCCATGCCTGACACCTGGACTTCGTTTCTGTCATAAAATACGGTCATTTACTCACCAGTATAAGTTTGGTGTCATTAGAACTCCATAGTTCAAACGATGTGTTCAGTTCAAATCTGGAGCAAACATTTTTCTTCTTCTAAGGTGGATTAGAACTTTTGTGGTAAACAGCACATACTACTGGACAGAAGGAACCTAGCAGTCAATGTGACTCACTGATTTGAAAATGCAGCTCTTTCAACCAGATGTGCTGTGCCGTGATGTGTCAATCATCTGTGTCCAATCAGATTTCAGGAAAGTCCAGTGAAACCCCGGCCTCCGCTCTAGCTCCACCCATGCCAGGAAGTGTTTGACATTTGAACATTTCCTGTTTCACTGTGACTGACAAATTGGCACTTCCTGTTTAGGACGCCCCGTACCATGAGAGTACAGGTTGTCCTGATAAAAAAGAGACATACTACTTGATTGTGGGACGCAGGGTGAGCTTTTAATACCAATAATAAAACATTTATGCCAGGCGAGTGAACTCCCCAAAAAAATGCCCTTGGACCCAATAATAAAACATTTATGCCAGGCGAGTGAACTCCCCAAAAAAATCCCCTCGGACCCCAGAGGTTTGCAACACCTTTCACCTTCCCTAGTTGTGAGATTGTTGAGCCTTGACATCCACCTATTGTGCACAATTTTAAAACAATAACAATCTCTAGTCCAATTCATATTTTAGAAATTACTCTGTCCTGATCACAACATTAAAGGCAATCACATAGTTTGATGTAATCACAAGTTTAAATGACTCAATTAAAAAAAAAATGATTTCATCATTAGATTTATGTCATATCACACTGTAGTCAGTGTTAAATCATGTGTTGCATTTATCATAAACATTTGTATTTATTTACAGTGTCTCTTTTTTCTGGTTGAAATGGATAATAATCTACCAGACTTAAAAATGTCCACATTAATTTCCATGCTATTTTATTTGTCTGAAAAATAAATGTCCAAGGTTCTTTATGTTAATCAAGAAATTTTTTTTAATTTTTTTACTATTTTAATTACAAGTGTTATAATATAAGATTTTTTTTTTTTTTACAGTAATCGGAAATTAATTTTGAGGTTAAAAAAAAATTTACAAGGATTTTCTTCAGAAAGCTGCTGTGTATAAATGAGCAGTTCTGTGACACATTTCTGCACTGTAGTCTTCTGTGTTTTGGCCTGGTGCCTCATTTCTATCCACAACATTGATATCAGAAAACCGCTCACCCACAAGACGCCACACACGCTGTCTGCCATCGACCCTGAACAGTGTGAACCGGGATTCATCCATGAAGAGAACACCTCTCCAACGTGCCAAACGCCAGCGAATGTGAGCATTTGCCCACTCAAGTCGGTTACGACGACGAACTGGAGTCAGGTCGAGACCCCGATGAGGACGACGAGCATGCAGATGAGCTTCCCTGAGA
This sequence comes from Thalassophryne amazonica, assembly GCF_902500255.1. Lineage (NCBI taxonomy): Eukaryota > Metazoa > Chordata > Actinopteri > Batrachoidiformes > Batrachoididae > Thalassophryne > Thalassophryne amazonica. Next base: position 33,531,624 of record NC_047110.1, on the reverse strand, counting down.
CGGTTTCTGACAGTTTGTGCAGAAATTCTTTGGTTATGCAAACCGATTATTTCAGCAGCTGTCCGAGTGGCTGGTCTCAGACGATCTTGGAGGTGAACATGCTGGATGTGGAGGTCCTGGGCTGGTGTGGTTACACATGGTCTGCGGTTGTGAGGCTGGTTGGATGTACTGCCAAATTCTCTGAAACGCCTTTGGAGACGGCTTATGGTAGAGAAATGAACATTCAATACACAAGGAACAGCTCTGGTTGACATTCCTGCTGTCAGCATGCCAATTGCACGCTCCCTCAAATCTTGTGACATCTGTGGCATTGTGCTGTGTGATAAAACTGCACCTTTCAGAGTGGCCTTTTATTGTGGACAGTCTAAGGCACACCTGTGCACTAATCATGGTGTCTAATCAACATCTTGATATGGCACACCTGTGAGGTGGGATGGATTATCTCAGCAAAGGAGAAGTGCTCACTATCACAGATTTAGACTGGTTTGTGAACAGTATTTGAGGGAAATGGTGATATTGTGTATGTGGAAAAAGTTTTAGATCTTTGAGTTCATCTCATACAAAATGGGAGCAAAACCAAACGTGTTGCGTTTATATTTTTGTTGAGTGTATATATACAACCCCTGGCAAAAATGATGGAATCACCGGCCTCGGAGGATGTTCATTCAGTTGTTTAATTTTGTAGAAAAAAAGCAGATCACAGACATGACACAAAACTAAAGTCATTTCAAATGGCAACTTTCTGGCTTTAAGAAACACTATAAGAAATCAAGAAAAAAAGATTGTGGCAGTCAGTAACGGTTACTTTTTTAGACCAAGCAGAGGAAAAAATATGGAATCACTCAATTCTGAGGAAAAAATTATGGAATCACCCTGTAAATTTTCATCCCCCAAATTAACACCTGCATCAAATCAGATCTGCTCATTGACATTGACCCTATGCCATGACATTAACCCTATGTGTCTTTTTGCAAGGAATGTTTTTGCAGTTTTTGCTCTATGGTAAGATGATGCATTATCATCTTGAAAAATGATTTCATCATCCCCAAACATCCTTTCAATTGTCCAAAATATCAACATAAACTTGTGCATTTATTGATGATGTAATGACAGCCATCTCCCCAGTGCCTTTACCTGACATGCAGCCCCATATCATCAATGACTGTGGAAATTTACATGTTCTCTTCAGGCAGTCATCTTTATAAATCTCATTGGAACGGCACCAAACAAAAGTTCCAGCATCATCACCTTGCCCAATGCAGATTTGAGATTCATCACTGAATATGACTTTCATCCAGTCATCCACAGTCCACGCTTGCTTTTCCTTAGCCCATTGTAACCTTGTTTTTTTTCTGTTTAGGTGTTAATGATGGCTTTCGTTTAGCTTTCTGTATGTAAATCCCATTTCCTTTAGGCGGTTTCTTACAGTTCGGTCACAGACGTTGACTCCAGTTTCCTCCCATTCGTTCCTCATTTGTTTTGTTGTACATTTTTCGATTTTTGAGACATATTGCTTTAAGTTTTCTGTCTTGACACTTTGATGTCTTCCTTGGTCTACCAGTATGTTTGCCTTTAACAACCTTCCCATGTTGTTTGTATTTGGTCCAGAGTTTAGACACAGCTGACTGTGAACAACCAATATCTTTTGCAACATTGCGTGATGATTTACTCTCTTTTAAGAGTTTGATAATCCTCTCCTTTGTTTCAATTGACATCTCTCGTGTTGGAGCCATGATTCATGTCAGTCCACTTGGTGCAACAGCTCTCCAAGCTGTGATCACTCCTTTTTAGATGCAGACTAACAAGCAGATCTGATATGATGCAGGTGTTAGTTTTGGGGATGAAAATTTACAGGGTGATTCCATATTTTTTCCTCAGAATTGAGTGATTCCATATTTTTTTCCTCTGCTTGGTCTAAAAAGTAACCGTTACTGACTGCCACAATCTTTTTTTCTTGATTTCTTATAGTGTTTCTTAAAGCCAGTAAGTTGCCATTTGAAATGACTTTAGTTTTGTGTCATGTCTGTGATCTGCTTTTTTTCTACAAAATTAAACAACTGAATGAACATCCTCCGAGGCCGGTGATTCCATAATTTTTTGCCAGGGGTTGTATGAGAACTAGAGTCCACAGTCACACTGAGTCATGTCCCGACAAGGAGGCGTGGTCGTCATTTTAGGTCAGGGCAACTCAGTAGGCAGTGCTCACTGATGCTCAATGAGTCTTGTCAACAAACAGGTGCAAAATGCTGGAAATCTGCACATGCTGGCAAAGCCACAAATGGAGGAAGAAGGGAGACAACATTTCCTTCCAAAATTAAACAGCTTTGGTTCTTGTTACTTTTTGACTTTTGGGCAATAAACTGGTGTAAAGCATCATCATGTGTATGAAATCCGAGGATTTGAAACCACCTTGAATGGAATTTTATTCAAAACTGAATTTATTCAGTACTATACAAAAAAAAAACAAAAAAAAAAACAAACAAAAAATGTATTTAATTAATGTGGACCATGTGTAGTTAATTAATGCAGCCTGTGTGCCAGTCTGGATTGTGTGATATTGTGCCTTCATGTCAGCAGAGTGTGGAAGCTGGAACATCTCAGATATGTTTAAACTTTCAACAGTAAACTAAAATAAAATAATTTTGTAGCTGATGATGCATTAGCTTTCAGAACTATTGGCTGATGAAACCATTCGCTCATAGAATCAGAAATAGTTTACAGCTGCATCCACATTGTGTGGTGGAGAACTTTTTTGGAATCCTGCCAAAGTTAATAATTTATATATATATATATGAGCTGAATTGCGCTGAACACAGCAGCAGGACATCTCAGCATCTGAGACATTCTGCTGCTGGAACAGATCAGATCTGTGTAACTTTCAACACTATTATTTCAGAAAGTGTTGGTGTCAAAGTTTAATACTTTCTTTACATAATTTAATTTAATGTAAATTAATTTTACTCGCTCGATATCCAGATAACAATATTTTAACGCCTATTTTGCGAGCTTTTTGCTGTGTGTGTTCACTCGCGTATCCACATTGAAAATGCATTATCATCCTGGCACTTTGTCAGTATTTTGTGTCAATATCAAGCTGTTTGAAATATGTTCTCCACCTCATGGAGCAAGATAGAAAGGAAAACAAATGTTCAGTTTTAACAGTCCTCTGTGATTCCTGAAGCGATTAGAGGTGTTTTCAATATCCAATTTCTGACAGAAAATGATAAAGCTGCTACGAAATAATTATTTTACATAGTGTCTGGCGCACAAAGCAGGCGAGACTGTCACGATGAAGTGTGCGAGAGGGCGGAGCCAAAACAGCCTGTCCAAAAAAGCCTCTCATGTCCTCGTAGCCACCAAGTGCTCAGATAATGGGCTTCTACCAGCCTCATCCTCATCACAAACATGCCTCTGAAATCCTCATTTGTCTTCGTAGTACCTCCTACACAAACATGCCTCTGAAATCCTCATTTGTCCTCGTAGTACCTCCTACACAAACTGCCTCACACTGTTATTGCTAAATTTTGAACATCTTGAAATTAGCGCCATGCTCAAAGATGAGCCTCGTTACCTGAATATTGTGTCTCTAAGATTTTCTAAGAGCCACTATTCTCCCACATTTGTTGAATAACTGGACTTGTACCAAAAAACATGCTATGTGGCTTATTATTCAGCCTTCATCATTTGGTGGGACCAGGGCTTAATATGCTGTTCCAGTGTTACGTAACATGTTAATATAAGTACATGGAAAAAGGACAAACTACAGGTGTCTCTGGGTATTCTGAGGGACAGTCTAACTGACTACCAGAAGGCTGTGAAGGAGGCAAAAGTTCAATATCTGTCTTGTATTATTTACAGCAGTTGTCATCGTCCCAGAGTGTTGGTTCAGACTATGAACTCATGCATTCTGGTGTGAATGTATGTGGGGTTGAGTCAGCTGTGTGTGTCAGCACATGTTCGAGTCTGTGTGTATGTGTGTGAATGTGTCCCTCTGTGTATCCCTGTCCTGGTATTACATGATGTCGTTTATGTTGTCTTATGGTTTTTTGGTTATGTTTTTCTTGTTATATATTTTGGGGTTATGATACTTTGTTACTAGTTAGTTCCAGTCAGCGGCTGTGCTCCGTTGTCAGGGTTACGCCTGGCAGCTGAGCACTGCTTTTTGACAGCTTCTCACTATGAGAGCCCCGCCCCTCGTGCACTTATTGTGTTCTCCATTGTACTTTGTGTCATTTATTTTTACCCTGCTTTTATTGTATTTCTATTCCTTACCGTGTTTCACCTGTGTATCAGTTTTTAGGTCTGAAGTTCTAGTTTGTTTGTCACTGTTATCTTGATGGTTGTTTCACTTGTGATTTCCTTGTGTCACTTTAATTTCCCCCATGATCCCCTGCCCTTACGTAATCTCCACACCTGTTTGCAATTGGCTGTGTTTGTACCCAGCATAAAAGAAACAGAGCACGGTTCAAAGGAAAACAAGTTTTAATTAACATAGTGTATTAAGTGATAATAACCCAAAAGTCAACGGTCTGGCGAGGTGGAAAAACGGCGCGCTCCCAGCAGCGCAAAAGGACTGGAGCCACAGCAATTCTGGACCCAAGGACCCCGCCGACACCCCCCAGGTGGCTGCGACAAACCGAGTCTGTGAAAGAAGAAACCGTAAGGTGAGTCCAACACTCTTCACACAGAGAGACAGCTCAAAGGTGCGCACAATCAGCAAAACACTTCCTGGCCTAAAAGTAAAATCAGCTTCTCTCCCCGCAGGCACGGAACAACTCAGTTCAACACTCCACTGCAGTAGAAGCTGATTTAGATGATTAGCATAGCATAACAACTCAATATAACAAGGTGTGAGGGACACCAAATTTACTGACTTTACTTCATGAAAGTCACAAAAACCAAAATACCTCAGGAAGTGTGCTGAAGAGCGTGAGACCTCACCCAAATCGTCTTTCACAGACCGTGGCATCAAACCTGGAGCGGTCTCTGCATCCGTAGTGGTGAGATTGTTCTCCCAACGTCGATCGCACACGTCTGGTCACAAAGTCGAGTCTCTGGCAAATACACACTGTGTATTCCAGGTTTAAATGCAACATGCCCTGATCAAGACAGATGCACCACAGCTGTGAGTCCTGATGAACTGCATGTGATAACAAGCCTCAGGTGATCAGGGTGAGGTCCTCAAACTCAGCCCCACGTCAGCCACTCAGTCCTGAACGCATACCACCTGGTGGGAGAAACAGAAAACAAAAACAAAGCCAGCCAAACACCCCAGCCCACAACACTTACGATTCTATAGTTGGTTAGGTTTAGGCCAAGTGCACAGGACTGACTACAGTGTGGCATATTAAACAATAAGTTAGCTTTTTTACAACCCTAGTAATATTAAGACAGTGTGAGCAATGTTTGATAATTGCAACATTCATGAGAATCTTTTAAAAATTTGTTTATGTAGTAATAAATGACAGTGACTGGGATCCGATTACCACAGAAGTTATAAAGCAAAAGCATGCTCAAAGTAGGAATTAAATAATGATAATGCCTACTTCATAATCAACAACATTAATGATGCAATGATGTTTGAAGAGATAGGACCAGCTCATACACAAATATACAGATGTAAAGTGTAGCTGAAGATTCATGCATTCGTTAAAGACAAGCAATGTATGTGCTGGTAGACGAACATAGTCTGCACTGACTGGAACATTTAACCCTCAAGCAACCAAGCTATTTTAGCGATTAATATGACCGAGTGGGGTCATTTGTGACCCCATTGACTTTATATTGGAATACATCTATAAAAATGTTTGTTATAGGCTTCTTCATTTTAGTCCACACCCTAATATAGTTAGCCATCATTTAATGTTGTAAGGTATGGAATTTGATATTTATTTTACCAAAAAGTAGGCACAAAACACACACCGATTGCCTTGTATGTTACATCATGTAAAATGCACATTACCTTTATTTCTTTGCACATTATTTCCTTGCATTTTATTTCTTTGCATCAAAAATGAAAACAATACATCATAAAAAGTAAAGTTTTGTTGAGTACAATATGTATTACAATGTGGTAGAAACGTTACAGCTTCAAATATTCCATAATGATTCTATATCACGTCCCAACAGCCAGGGGCCACCCGCCCTCGACCCCCACCCAATCCTCTCTGCATTTGACCCCCATGGCCCCCTCTGCAGGTGGTGAACCCACAGGAGGGCGGGCCTGTGGGGCTGTCTTGGCTGACACACCTCTGCAACATCGCGTGGCGATCGGGGACAGTGCCTCTGGATTGGCAGACCGGGGTGGTGGTCTCTCTGTTTAAGAAGGGGGACCAGAGGGTGTGTTCCAACTATAGGGGGATCACACTCCTCAGCCTCCCCGGTAAGGTCTGTTCCAGAGTACTGGAGAGGAGAATTCGACCGATGGTCGAACCTCAGATTCAGGAGGAGCAGTGTGGCTTTCGTCCTGGTCGTGGCACACTGGACCAGCTCTACACGCTCCATCGGGTGCTCGAGGGTTCATGGGAGTTTGCCCAACCAGTCCACATGCGTTTTGTGGATCTGGAGAAGGCATTCGACCGTGTCCCTCGGGGCACCCTGTGGGGAGTGCTCCGGGAGTACGGGGTCCGGGGTCCTTTGCTAAGGGCTATCCGGTCCCTGTACGACCGCAGCAGGAGCTTGGTTCGCATTGGCGGTAGTAAGTCAAACCTGTTTCCAGTGCACGTTGGCCTCCACCAGGGCTGCCCTTTGTCACCGGTTCTGTTCATTATTTTTATGGACAGAATTTCTAGGCACAGCCAGGGTGTAGAGGGGGTCTGGTTTGGGAACCACAGAATCTCGTCTCTGCTGTTTGTGGACGATGTGGTTCTGTTGGCTTCATCAAATCAGGACCTTCAGCGTGCACTGGGGCGGTTTGCAGCCGAGTGTGAAGCATCCGGGATGAAAATCAGCACCTCCAAATCCGAGGCCATGGTTCTCGACCGGAAAAAGGTGCTTTGCCCTCTTCAGGTCGGTGGAGTGTCCTTGCCTCAAGTGGAGGAGTTTAAGTATCTCAGGGTCTTGTTCACGAGTGAGGGACGGATGGAGTGTGAGATCGATAGACGGATCGGTGCAGCATCTGCAGTGATGCGGTCGCTGTATCGGACCGTCGTGGTGAAGAGAGAGGTGAGTAGGGGGGCAAAGCTCTCGATTTACCGATCGATCTATGTTCCGATCCTGACCTATGGTCATGAGATTTGGCTCATGACCGAAAGAACGAGATCGCGAGTACAAGCGGCTGAGATGAGTTTCCTCCGCAGGGTGGCTGGGCGCTCCCTTAGAGATAGGGTGAGGAGCTCGGTCACTCGGGAGGAGCTCGGAGTCGAGCCGCTGCTCCTCCACGTCGAAAGGAGTCAGTTGAGGTGGCTCGGGCATCTTTTCCTGATGCCCCTTGGACGCCTCGCTGGAGAGGTGTTCCAGGCACATCCCACTGGGAGGAGACCCCGGGGAAGACCCAGGACACGCTGGAGGGACTACATCTCTCCAAGGCTTGGGAATGCCTTGGGGTTCCCCCGGAGGAGCTGGAGGAGGTGTGTGTGGATCGGGAGGTCTGGGCGGCTTTGCTTGAGCTGCTGCCCCCGCGACCCGACTCCGGATAAAGCGGAGTAAAATGGATGGATGGATGGATGGATGGATGGATGGATGGATTCTACATCAGGGCGGTCTGACATCTCTGAGATACAGTACGATCTTCACTGTCTGATGCTGTCTCATCTCCAATCAATACAGCTATTTTCATCCTCACTCTGGGCATCAAGAATCAGTCCCAGTGCTTGTAAAGCTGTTAATCTTTTTATTGTTGTTCTGCTGGCCATGTTTGCTTGCAAAACAGTAAAATATAATGATTAGAGTTGGCAAATTACATTACCATCTGAAGCTATAAATTTTAAAATCTCATAGATCTTGTTATTTCTACCTGGTTCTTTTATGTAAAATTCTGCCCCTTACCAAAAACCAAACCATTGAATTCCTCATTTTGCGTTTATTCAAGGTCATTGTTGTGTGGGCCACTGAAGAGGAGGTACTGCTGGCCCAGCACCACTAGAGGGCGCCCTGCCTGGAGTGCGGGCTCCAGGCACCAGAGGGCGCTGCCGCCTTACGGGAGCAGCCAGGATGACAGCTGTCACCCATCACTGGAGACAGCTGATCCCAATCAATACGGAGGTATATCAGCAGGACGGCATCTCCACCTCATTTGCCGAGATATCGCCTGACCAAAGAGGTAACAATCTCTGCCCATACATATAACTAACCATTGTTGTATTTCTTGTGGAGCATTTGTAGGACAGCTGACTACTGAACAACTTTTGGATAAGTACTCACCTTCCTGCACTCCTGTATCATTGTTAACGAGAGGTGGAGGTGGACTCTCCACCCTCCATGTTACTGGGTGCAGCCGCATCCACACCTGACTGTTTTTGTTCCTTGCCAGCAGTACCGGATCCGACGAGCGGAGGCAGTGGCCACCTGGGGATTCGGGACTTGGCGGCTCCAGTATTCCCGGGGTTCGGTGGCAGAGGAAATCGGGTTGGTTCCGGTTCGACTTGGAGAGACGTCTCCTATCGTCGAGCCTGCCCACACGACACCGTTGTTATTGGACTCAGTCTCCATATTGTAATCGGCTGTGTTGTTGTGCCTGTTTTCACAACAGTAAAAACAGTGTTATTTGATTCCTCCATTGTCCGTTCATTTGCACCCCCTGTTGTGGGTACGTGTTCCTACACTTTCACAACAGGATATCTCGGCCAGCGTCATGGATCCCGAGGGGCGTCAACCGGCTGTTGAACAGCCAATGGAAGAACAGGACGCGCAGGCGTCCTTGGGAGGGGTGATCGGTGAGTTGCAGCGGATCCTCACCGCTTTCACGACTCGGATGGATTTAATGACCGAGCAGAACGTCCTCCTGAACCGCAGGGTGGAGGCTCTCGCCGCACAAGTGGAAGCGCGCCCCCCAGGCGCCGCTGCTGCTCTCCCTCCCGTCGACCCTGTGCGTAACAGCGATGTTCCACTGGTCGTTCAACGACCCCACCCACCTTCCCCTGAAGCTTACATAAGCCCCCCAGAACCGTACGGAGGCTGTGTGGAGACGTGCGCAGATTTTCTTATGCAGTGCTCGCTCGTCTTCGCACAGCGTCCCGTCATGTACGCGACTGATGCTAGCAAAGTAGCTTATGTAATAAACCTGCTTCGCGGTGAGGCACGCGCTTGGGCTACAGCGCTCTGGGAGCAGAATTCACGGCTCCTTCTGACATATGATGGGTTTGTAAGGGAGCTCAGAACCGTGTTCGATCACCCTAATAGAGGAGAAACCGCTTCAACCGTGCTACTGTCAATGAGACAGGGGCGTCGGAGCACAGCTGCCTATGCAGTCGACTTCCGCATTGCGGCTGCGAGGTCCGACTGGAATAGCACTGCCCTCCGCGCCGCCTTTGTAAACGGACTGTCTTTGGTTCTTAAGGAGCACCTGGTGGCTAAGGACGAACCGCGGGATTTAGATGAGCTCATCAATCTTGTCATACGGTTAGACAACCGGTTAGAAGAACGTCGGCAGGAACGAGACGAAGGGCGTGGCCGGGCACGCGCCGTCCCTCTCCCTTCCGGTTCCGACCGCGCTCCGCCTTCCCCACGCTCCACGGCCCCTGCGCTCCGTGGGGCCACAGCTACCCCTGCTGACGAAGCTATGGACACGAGTAGGGCAACATTTAGGGCACCAGATGCACAGAGGAGACGGGCCCACGGAGCTTGTTTTGTTTGTGGTGCAAACAAAGAAAGACACCTGAAGAAAGACAATCATTGGAACAACAAGTTACAAACTTTTTATATCAAAAAGGTGTTGTCATCCATCAAGATACAATATCAGACTGTTATACTATTCCAACTAAAGATAGAAAAAATAAACTATCTAACATTGTTATACGATTTACAAGCAGAAAATATAAATATGAGTTATTAAGACAGGCAAAGAATTTGAAAGGAACGAGTGTCTATATAAATGAGCATCTAACAAAAAAAAAATGCAGATATTGCTAGGGAAGCAAGACTACTAAGAAAACAGAAACATATTGTTGCTACATGGGTCTGGAATTGTAGGGTGTGGATTAGAGTGAAAGAAGGAACAAACGGTATACAAATCAAAAACATGGAGGACCTTACGAAATACAGACCTGAATAGACAATCAAATATAACATCTGTTGGTAATTGGACCAACAAAAAATCAGATCAAACATGGAAACAGAGGATAAAATATATGACATAGACACTAATATTGATGAAAGTATATTTGACTTAAAAACGATTGGTTGTGAGTATTATACAGTAGAACAGCTGAATAGTGAAAAAATTGCAGAAGATACCCTGTCACTCATACATATAAACAGTCGAAGCTTGTATTGTAAAATGTCACAAATAAAAGATTATTTAAATCAGTTTAAAAATAGATTTAGTATTGTTGCAATCACTGAATCTTGGCTTAAAGATGATCTCATGGATGAAGTTCAAATGGAGGGATATGAGCTGTATTTTGTAAACAGAAGATATAAAAAAGGCGGTGGTATTGCTCTGTATACAAAAACAGATCTGATGTGTACAATTGTTGAAGAAATGACAATTATGAATGATGTCATAGAAATTGTAACAGTGGAACTTGTACATGAAACATCTAAGAATATTTTAGTTAGTTGTGTATACAGAGCACCAGATTCTTGTGTTGTGAAATTTACAGATAAAATAATTGAATTATTCCATCAAATTAAAAACAAAACGCTTTTTATGTGTGGGGACTTTAATATTAACATAGAAAGCTCCAGCTGCCAAAGATCAAGTGATTTTGTGAATACAATGTATAGTTTGGGGTTATTCCCCTTGATAACAAAACCAACCAGAATTACATCGCAAAGTGCAACGGTAATTGATAATATATTTACAAACAGAACAGATGAAATTATCAAGAATGGGATCTTCATGACAGATATTAGCGACCATTTACCAATTTTTTCAATATTTAAATATAAAAATAGGTACAACAAAAAAACTGATATAAACTTTAAAAGAGATAAGTCAGTAAAAGCCTTAGAGGCATTAAAATATGACCTTAAAAATCAAAACTGGGAAGAAGTTTATGTCAGTGATGTTAATGTAGCATATAACTCATTTATGAAAATATTGATGAAATCATACAATAAAAATTGTAAATTAATTGAAATTAGTAAGAAAAGAGTAAATAAACCATGGCTGACAAAGGGAATAAAAAATGCTTGTGCAAAGAAAAACTATACAGGTGCTTTTTAAAATTGCAAACAAAGGAATCAGAACATAAATACAAAAAATATAAAAATAAACTATTAACAATAATTAGGAAACAAAAAAAAGATTATTACAGTGAAAAACTAAATAAGAGTAAAGATAATATGAGGGTAACATGGGGAATTATAAAAAGTGTGATTGATAGTGATGGAACGAAAGAAACTATTCCAAATTACTTTGTTAAGGAAAATAAAGAGATATATGATATAAAAGAAGTTGCAAATGGGTTTAATGATTATTTTTCAAATGTAGGGTCAAGTCTGGTGGGAAATAAACCAATAATAGAAGATAAATTATGTACATTGGTAAATACGGTCAATAGTATTTTCCTGGACAATGTGGAAAAAGATGAAATAAGAAATATTGTAAAAAACTGTGTAAGCAAAAGATCAACTGACCATGAAGATTTAGACATGATGACTGTAAAAAGTATAATAGAAATTGTTATTGAACCATTTACTTATATTTGTAATCTGTCTCTTTCAACTGGGGTTTTTCCAGATGAAATGAAAATTGCTAAGGTAGTCCCATTATATAAAAATGGAGACAAACATAATTTTTCTAATTACAGGCCAGTATCATTGCTTCCACAGTTTTCTAAAATTATGGAAAAAGTTTTTGTAACAAGATTGGATAAATTTATTGAGAAACATCATATTTTAAATAATGCTCAGTATGGATTCAGAACAAAACATTCGACAGCTATGGCAATTATGGAACTAATAGAGAAAATATCAACAACAATAGATAATAAGGATTATTTTGTAAGTATTTTTATTGACCTGAAAAAGGCTTTTGATGTTATAGACCACTCAAGATTGCTCCACAAGTTACAACAATATGGAATAAGAGGTGTTGCACATCAGTGGGTAAAAAGCTACGTAGAAAATAGAAAACAGTTTGTTCAGATAAATAATACCAAATCAGAATTGTGTAACATTATTTATGGAGTACCACAAGGATCGGTACTTGGACCCAAACTGTTTATTTTGTATATCAATGATTTTGTGAATGTATCCAATGTGCTTGGCAGCATTTTATTTGCTGATGATACAACGCTGTTTTACTCTGGATCAGATATACAGGAAGTAGCACAAGTGATAAATACAGAGTTGGAAAAAGTTAAACATTGGTTTGATATAAACAGATTGTCACTAAATATTAATAAGACAAATTTCATATTGTTTAATGATAGAGCGAAAGAAAATAATGTGTCATTACAAATAGATGGAATGGATATACAAAGGGTAAAAGAAATGAAATTTTTAGGAGTCATGATTGATGAAGATCTTACATGGAAGTCACACATAAATTACATAAAAGGAAAAATAGCGAAAGCCATTGCTGTTTTGCATAAAGTAAAATATTCATTAAATAGTTATGGTTTATTAACATTGTACAATTCATTGATTGTCCCATATTTAACTTACTGTGTAGAAATCTGGGGATCAACATATACAACCTATATACAACCTTTATTTATTTTGCAGAAAAGAGCTTTAAAAGTGATTAGTAACAGTGGTTTTAGAGATTCATCTAATCCATTGTTTATTAAGTATAGGGTACTTAAATTTCATGATTTAGTTGATTTGAAAATATTACAAACGATGTACCAAGTTAATAAAAATACTTTACCAACAAACATTCAAAATATGTTTGAAAAAAGAGTAAGTAGTTATAAATTGAAAGGAATAGAAGTCTTTAAAAAACCAAGATTTAGAACCAAAGTAAAGGAAAGGAGTATTGCAGTAAATGGTGTAAAATTATGGAACAATCTTAATAAAGAAATTAAAGAATTAAGGTCGCTTAAATTATTTAAAAAACATATTAAATTAGATGTATTAAGTAAGTATGAAACTATGAAGTAAGTCAGTGGGCTGCAAGAAAGTCAAAAAAAAAAAAAAAGTAAACTGTTAATAATGTTTGGAGTGTCTTAAGTTTAAATGTAACCTGTCAGTGATGTAATCTATTAATTAATGGTCATAATTATGAAATGGGTCAGTGGTATGTGACAAGTTAAAGAAATGCAATCTGTTAAATAATGTTGACTATGATGCTGTATATTGAAAGATTGTATTGTTAAAAGGGGCAGAAATCATAAGACTTGTTCTTCTTTCTGCTCCTTTTCATTCTGGTATTGTGGTGGTTTTGTTTTTTGCTTTTCTGTTTTTCTTTTAAATGAATGAAATAAATATTAAAGAAAGAAAGAAAGAAATAGAGCACCATATGAGAGACTGCCCCGAGCGGTTAAACTCCAACGCCCGCCCCCTAGAAACTGGGCTAGGGATGGGCCGAGACATTCACGTGGGACACACCCACATTGCCACACGACTCCCAGTTACGATCCTTTATGAGGACTCAACCCTGAAGGCCCCAGCACTGGTGGACACGGGCTCTGAGGGGAATCTGTTGGACAGCAGATGGGCCAGGGAGATAGGGCTCCCTCTGGTGGCGCTTACCTCGCCTGTACAGGTTCGGGCACTAGATGGCTCCCTACTCCCTCCGATCACGCATAAGACACCACCTGTAACTCTGGTGGTGTCAGGAAATCACCGGGAGGTGATCGAGTTTTTTGTGACTCAGGCCACCTCCCGTGTGGTTTTAGGATTTCCCTGGATGTTGAAGCACAATCCCCGGATCGATTGGCCGTCCGGGGTAGTGGTTCAGTGGAGCGAGACCTGCCATCGGGTGTGTCTAGGTTCCTCGGTTCCTCCCGGCTCCCAAGCTAAGGAGGAGGTCAGAGTCCCGCCCAATCTGGGGACGGTGCCGGTGGAGTACCACGACCTTGTCGACGTGTTCAGCAAGGATCTGGCTCTCACACTTCCCCCCCACCGTCCGTATGATTGTGCCATTGATTTGGTTCCGGGCAGTGAGTTCCCGTCCAGTAGGCTGTACAACCTCTCACGGCCTGAGCGCGAATCAATGGAGACCTACATCCGGGACTCATTAGCTGCCGGGTTGATCCGGAATTCCACCTCCCCGATGGGCGCAGGTTTCTTTTTTGTGGGTAAAAAAGACGGCGGACTTCGTCCATGCATTGATTATAGGGGGCTGAACGAAATCACGGTTCGCAACCGATACCCGTTGCCCCTGTTGGATTCGGTGTTCACACCCCTGCATGGAGCCCAAATCTTCACCAAGCTCGATCTTAGAAATGCGTATCATCTGGTTCGGATCCGGAAGGGAGACGAGTGGAAAACGGCATTTAACACCCCCTTAGGTCACTTTGAGTACCTGGTCATGCCGTTCGGCCTCACAAACGCCCCCGCGACGTTCCAAGCATTAGTTAATGATGTCTTGCGGGATTTCCTGCACCGGTTCGTCTTCGTATATCTAGACGATATACTCATCTTTTCTCCGGATCCTGAGACTCATGTCCGGCATGTACGTCAGGTCCTGCAGCGGTTGTTGGAGAACCGGCTGTTTGTGAAGGGCGAGAAGTGTGAGTTCCACCGCACGTCTTTGTCCTTCCTGGGGTTCATCATCTCCTCCAACTCCGTCGCTCCTGATCCGGCCAAGGTTGCGGCGGTGAGAGACTGGCCCCAACCCACAAGCCGTAGGAAGTTGCAACAGTTCCTAGGCTTTGCTAATTTCTACAGGAGGTTCATTAAGGGCTACAGTCAGGTAGTTAGCCCCCTGACAGCCCTGACCTCACCAAAAGTCCCCTTCACCTGGTCGGATCGGTGCGATGCCGCATTCAAGGAGTTGAAACGGCGCTTCTCGTCTGCACCTGTTCTGGTGCAGCCCGATCCTCGTCGCCAATTAGTGGTTGAAGTGGACGCCTCAGACTCAGGGATAGGAGCCGTGCTGTCCCAGAGTGGGAAGACTGATAAGGTCCTTCACCCGTGTGCCTATTTTTCCCGCAGGTTGACCCCAGCCGAACGGAACTATGACGTCGGCAATCGAGAGCTCCTTGCGGTGAAAGAGGCTCTTGAGGAGTGGAGACATCTGTTGGAGGGAACGTCTGTGCCATTCACGGTTTTCACTGACCACCGGAACCTGGAGTATATCAGGACCGCCAAGCGGCTGAATCCCAGGCAAGCCGGCTGGTCACTGTTCTTCGGCCGTTTTGACTTCCGGATCACCTACCGTCCCGGGACCAAAAACCAAAGATCGGATGCTTTGTCCCGGGTACATGAAGATGAGGTCAAAACGGAGTCGTCGGATCCCCCGGATCCCATCATCCTGGAGTCCGCTATCGTGGCCGCCCTCACCTGGGACGTGGAGAAGACCGTCCGGGAGGCCCTGACACGAGACCCGGACCCCGGAACCGGACTGAAGAACAAACTCTACGTCCCACCAGAAGCCAGGGCTGCAGTTCTGGACTTCTGTCACGGTTCTAAGCTCTCCTGTCATCCTGGGGTGCGAAGAACCGTGGCAGTCGTCCGGCAGCGCTTCTGGTGGGCGTCCCTGGAGGCCAACGTCCGGGGTTACATCCAGGCCTGTACCACCTGCGCCAGGGGCAAGGCCGACCACCGCAAGACATCGGGATTGCTACAGCCGCTGCCCGTGCCTCATCGCCCCTGGTCTCACATCGGACTGGAATTTGTCACGGGTCTCCCGCCGTCCCAGGGAAACACCGTCATTCTCACGATAGTGGACCAATTCTCCAAGGCGGCCCACTTCGTGGCCCTCCCAAAGCTACCAACGGCCCAGGAGACAGCGGACCTCCTAGTCCACCACGTCGTCCGTCTGCATGGGATACCATCAGACATCGTCTCCGATCGCGGTCCCCAGTTCTCCTCGCATGTTTGGAGGAGCTTTTGCTGGGAACTGGGGGCCACGTTCAGTCTCTCGTCCGGGTATCACCCCCAGACCAATGGACAAGCAGAACGGGCCAACCAGGAGATGGAGCAGACCCTACGCTGTGTGACAGCCGCGCACCCGACGGCCTGGAGTACCCACCTGGCCTGGATCGAGTACGCCCACAACAGTCAAGTGTCGTCAGCCACCGGCCTCTCCCCTTTCGAGGTGTGCTTGGGGTATCAACCCCCGTTGTTTCCGGTGGTTGAGGGGGAGGTCGGTGTGCCCTCGGTCCAGGCCCACCTACGGAAGTGCCGTCGGGTGTGGCGTGCCGCCCGTTCTGCTTTGTTAAAGGCCCGGACGAGGGCGAAGAACCATGCAGACCGGCGGCGGGCCCCGGCTCCCACGTATCGTCCTGGGCAGGAAGTGTGGTTGTCCACCAAGGACATTCCCCTTCAAGTGGACTCCCCAAAACTGCAAGAACGATACATCGGCCCTTACAAGATACTCAAGGTCATCAATCCCGCCGCAGTGAGGCTCCAGCTTCCGGCCTCACTGCGGATTCATCCAGTATTCCACGTCTCCAGGATTAAACCCCATCACACCTCACCCCTCTGCACTCCGGGTCTGGCTTGGACCGTGCGCCGGCTCCTCGACGTCCGACGAATGGGCCGGGGTTTTCAGTATCTGGTGGACTGGGAGGGGTATGGCCCCGAAGAATGCTCCTGGGTGAAGAAGGGCTTCATCCTGGACCCGGCCCTCCTGGCCGACTTCTACCGTCGCCACCCTGACAAACCCGGTCGTGCGCCAGGAGGCGCCCGTTGAGGGGGGGGTCCTGTTGTGTGGGCCGCTGAAGAGGAGGTACTGCTGGCCCACCACCACTAGAGGGCGCCCTACCTGGAGTGCGGGCTCCAGGCACCGGAGGGCGCTGCCGCCTTACGGGAGCAGCCAGGATGACAGCTGTCACCCATCACTGGAGACAGCTGATCCCAATCAATATGGAGGTATATCAGCAGGACGGCATCTCCACCTCATTTGCCGAGATATCGCCTGACCAAAGAGGTAACAATCTCTGCCCATACATATAACTAACCATTGTTGTATTTCTTGTGGAGCATTTGTAGGACAGCTGACTACTGAACAACTTTTGGATAAGTACTCACCTTCCTACACTCCTGTATCATTGTTAACGAGAGGTGGAGGTGGACTCTCCACCCTCCGTGTTACTGGGTGCAGCCGCATCCACACCTGACTGTTTTTGTTCCTTGCCAGCAGTACCGGATCCGACGAGCGGAGGCAGTGGCCACCTGGGGATTCGGGACTTGGCGGCTCCAGTATTCCCGGGGTTCGGTGGCAGAGGAAATCGGGTTGGTTCCGGTTCGACTTGGACAGACGTCTCCTATCGTCGAGCCTGCCCACACGACACCGTTATTGGACTCAGTCTCCATATTGTAATCGGCTGTGTTGTTGTGCCTGTTTTCACAACAGTAAAAACATTGTTATTTGATTCCTCCATTGTCCGTTCATTTGCGCCCCCTGTTGTGGGTACGTGTTCCTACATCTTCACAACAGTCATGTTAGAAACCAGGCCTTGGACCCTCACAGACAGCGTCCATCTTGTGAAAAGCCCCTAAAATGAGTCATACAACACCTTTTATACCTTGTGGGTGTTAACATGGGTGTGGTTTAGTCTCAGATTTCTAATTTTACTGGCTCTCACCAACAGGGGGTGGTCTCCCCTGGACACATGATAGAGTAAAACTTAACATATTTCTCAGAACTTCCAAACAAATAACACAAATACTTAATAGCTAACATAAAACAAAGAATCAAATCAAATCAAATTTTATTTATATAGCGCCAAATCACAACAAACAGTTGCCCCAAGGCGCTTTATATTGTAAGGCAAAGCCATACAATAATTACGGAAAAACCCCAACGGTCAAAACGACCCCCTGTGAGCAAGCACTCGGCGACAGTGGGAAGGAAAAACTCCCTTTTAACAGGAAGAAACCTCCAGCAGAACCAGGCTCAGGGAGGGGCAGTCTTCTGCTGGGACTGGTTGGGGCTGAGGGAGAGAACCAGGAAAAAGACATGCTGTGGAGGGGAGCAGAGATCAATCACTAATGATTAAATGCAGAGTGGTGCATACAGAGCAAAAAAGAGGAAGAAACACTCAGTGCATCATGGGAACCCCCCAGCAGTCTATAGCAGCATAACTAAGGAATGGTTCAGGGTCACCTGATCCAGCCCTAACTATAAGCTTTAGCAAAAAGGAAAGTTTTAAGCCTAATCTTAAAAGTAGAGAGCGTGTCTGTCTCCCTGATCCGAATTGGGAGCTGGTTCCAGAGGAGAGGAGCCTGAAAGCTGAAGGCTCTGCCTCCCATTCTACTCTTACAAACCCTAGGAACTACAAGTAAGCCTGCAGTCTGAGAGCAAAGCGCTCTATTGGGGTGATATGGTACTATGAGGTCCCTAAGATAAGATGGGACCTGATTATTCAAAACCTTATAAGTAAGAAGAAGAATTTTAAATTCTATTCTAGAATTAACAGGAAGCCAATGAAGAGAAGCCAATATGGGTGAAATATCTCGTCTCCTTCTAGTCCCTGTCAGTACTCTAGCTGCAGCATTTTGAATTAACTGAAGGCTTTTCAGGGAACTTTTAGGACAACCTGATAATAATGAATTACAATAGTCCAGCCTAGAGGAAATAAATGCATGAATTAGTTTTTCAGCATCACTCTGAGACAAGACCTTTCTAATTTTAGAGATATTGCGCAAATGCAAAAAAGCAGTCCTACATATTTGTTTAATATGCGCATTAAATGACATATCCTGATCAAAAATGACTCCAAGATTTCTCACAGTATTACTAGAGGTCAGGGTAGTGCCATCCAGAGTAAGGATCTGGTTAGGGAAGCATATGTATAAAGTGAATAAAATTGGTCCTAGCACAGAACCTTGTGGATCTCCATAATTAACCTTAGTCTGTGAAGAAGATTCCCCATTTACATGAACAAATTGTAATCTATTAGATAAATATGATTCAAACCACTGCAGCGCAGTGCCTTTAATACCTATGGCATGCTCTAATCTCTGTAATAAAATTTTATGGTCAACAGTATCAAAAGCAGCACTGAGGTCTAACAGAACAAGCACAGAGATGAGTCCACTGTCTGAGGCCATAAGAACATCATTTGTAACCTTCACTAATGCTGTTTCTGTACTATGATGAATTCTAAACCCTGACTGAAACTCTTCAAATAGACCATTCCTCTGCAGATGATCAGTTAGCTGTTTTACAACTACCCTTTCAAGAACGTTTGAGAGAAAAGGAAGGATGGAGATTGGCCTATAATTAGCTAAGATAGCTGGGTCAAGTGATGGCTTTTTAAGTAATGGTTTAATTACTGCCACCTTAAAAGCCTGTGGTACATAGCCAACTAATAAAGATAGATTGATCATATTTAAGATCGAAGCATTAATTAATGGTAGGGCTTCCTTGAGCACCCTGGTAGGAATGGGGTCTAATAGATATGTTGATGGTTTGGAGGAAGTAACTAATGAAAATAACTCAGATAGAACAATCGGAGAGAAAGAGTCTAACCAAATACCGGCATCACTGAAAGCAGCCAAAGAGAACGATATGTCTTTGGGATGGTTATGAGTAATTTGAGTAAGAATGAGTAAGAATGAGCACAGATATTATCTAACATTCCCCCTCTTGACATGAAGCTATCAATAATTCAATTCCCATGTATGATCAGATATTCCAATCAAATCAATTTTCTGCCAAACATGTAGGCACATAGGCAACAATCAGTTGACCCCATCCTGATGCTCCTTCATAATTCAGGGCCTCTCTGAGACATCGACGTAATCGTTACGGTGCCTGTTAGGTTGTCCCGGGTTTTGAGGTGGGATCTTACCCATCATAAGCCATCCTGCCTTCCATACGCTCCTGACACATCATGCCATCAAGGCAGGGGCAGCAAGGTGTGAGAGGGAACTACCATTCAAGGTGTCACGTTCAAATTATCATTAACCTTTAAATTTTCTGAGACCATTGAATATGAATTGAATTATCTCCCCATCAATTCCCAAAGATTAATCTGTCACATAATTCTGCACCCAACCAACAACAAATGATTACTGTATTCCCATATCAAATGAAATATGGAAAAGATCAGATACAAAAGTTATAAAGACAATAACAATGAAAACAGGGAGCTCACTCCTAGTGTTCATCATAAAATTATCCACACATCCATAATAAAACATAAATATTCCGGATATCCACGTTGATGGAGTGGTCATCAATTGCTCTTAACATTTTCTTTTGTCAGTTGCAACATGTTATTATATAGCAAAAAATTAATAAAAGTCAGTTTTGGTGAAATCACTGACCGCACTCAGTCTGTCAAACTGTTAATCTCCCACTCTCACTCTGAATCAATAAGCTTTCATGTGATGGATAATACAACCCCTGGCAAAAATTATGGAATCACCGGCCTCAGAGGATGTTCATTCAGTTGTTTAATTTTGTAGAAAAAAAGCAGATCACAGACATGACACAAAACTAAAGTCATTTCAAATGGCAACTTTCTGGCTTTAAGAAACACTATAAGAAATCAAGAAAAAAAGATTGTGGCAGTCAGTAACGGTTACTTTTTTAGACCAAGCAGAGGAAAAAAATATGGAATCACTCAATTCTGAGGAAAAAATTATGGAATCACCCTGTAAATTTTCATCCCCCAAATTAACACCTGCATCAAATCAGATCTGCTCGTTGACACTGACCCTATGCCATGACATTGACCGTATGTGTCTTTTTGCAAGGAATGTTTTTGCAGTTTTTGCTCTATGGCATTATCATCTTGAAAAATGATTTCATCATCCCCAAACATCCTTTCAATTGTCCAAAATATCAACGTAAACTTGTGCATTTATTGATGATGTAATGACAGCCATCTCCACAGTGCCTTTACCTGACATGCAGCCCCATATCATCAATGACTGTGGAAATTTACATGTTCTCTTCAGGCAGTCATCTTTATAAATCTCATTGGAAAGGCACCAAACAAAAGTTCCAGCATCATCACCTTGCCCAATGCAGATTCGAGATTCATCACTGAATATGACTTTCATCCAGTCATCCACAGTCCACAATTGCTTTTCCTTAGACCATTGTAACCTTGTTTTTTTTCTGTTTAGGTGTTAATGATGCCTTTCATTTATCTTTTCTGTATGTAAATCCCATTTCCTTTAGGCGGTTTCTTACAGTTCGGTCACAGACGTTGACTCCAGTTTCCTCCCATTCGTTCCTCATTTGTTTTGTTGTACATTTTTCGATTTTTGAGACATATTGCTTTAAGTTTTCTGTCTTGACGCTTTGATGTCTTCCTTGGTCTACCAGTATGTTTGCCTTTCACAACCTTCCCATGTTGTTTGTATTTGGTCCAGAGTTTAGACACAGCTGACTGTGAACAACCAATATCTTTTGCAACATTGCGTGATGATTTACTCTCTTTTAAGAGTTTGATAATCCTCTCCTTTGTTTCAATTGACATCTCTCGTGTTGGAGCCATGATTCATGTCAGTCCACTTGGTGCAACAGCTCTCCAAGGTGTGTTCACTCCTTTTTAGATGCAGACTAACGAGCAGATCAGATATGATGCAGGTGTTAGTT
Source organism: Thalassophryne amazonica (assembly GCF_902500255.1). NCBI lineage: Eukaryota > Metazoa > Chordata > Actinopteri > Batrachoidiformes > Batrachoididae > Thalassophryne > Thalassophryne amazonica. The sequence goes on along the minus strand of NC_047110.1, from coordinate 33,509,849 downwards.
TTGGGGATGAAAATTTACAGGGTGATTCCATAATTTTTTCCTCAGAATTGAGTGATTCCATATTTTTTTCCCTCTGCTTGGTCTAAAAAAGTAACCGTTACTGACTGCCACAATCTTTTTTTCTTGATTTCTTATAGTGTTTCTTAAAGCCAGAAAGTTGCCATTTGAAATGACTTTAGTTTTGTGTCATGTCTGTGATCTGCTTTTTTTCTACAAAATTAAACAACTGAATGAACATCCTCCGAGGCCGGTGATTCCATAATTTTTGCCAGGGGTTGTATGACTCAGCCAATCATTCTGGGGCACCCCTGGCTACAATGCCATGGACCAAATTTTGATTGGACGAAGGGCAAAATTATATCCTGGAGTCCGTCTTGTAGCAATGTATGTTTGCCTAAGTCTGTCTGTAGTTCGCAGGAAATCAGCCCGGATCTGACTGGGGTCCCCGTGTGTTACCATGATCTCGCAGCTGTTTTTAGCAAACCAAAAGCTAAATCATTACCACCGCATCGCAGTTATGACTGTGCCATTGAACGTCTCCCTGGGGCAACTCCTCCTCGGGGAAAACTATACTCCTTATCCGCACCTGAACACCACGCTATGAACAGGTACATCCAGGAGTCCTTAGCAGCCGGGTTAATATGCTCATCCTCTTCTCCAGCAGGGGCGGGATTCTTCTTTGTAGGAAAGAAGGACGGAACACTCCATCCCTGCATCGATTACCGCGGTTTGAATGAGGTCACCGTGAAGAATCGCTACCCGTTGCCATTAATCTCTTCCGCGTTTGAACTGTTGGAAGGTGCCAGGGTCTTTACTAAGCTCGACTTGCGTAACGCATACCATTTGGTAAGAATAAAGCAAGGTGATGAATGGAAGACAGCCTTCAACACTCCCTCTGGTCACTACGAATACCTTGTAATGCCATTTGGTCTCACGAACGCGCCCGCAGTGTTTCAAAACTTAGTAAATGATGTGCTACGTGACTTCCTGAATAGATTTGTTTGTCTACCTGGATGATATCCTCATTTTTTCCCCTGATCTGACTGCTCATACTCGCCACGTTCGCCAGGTGTTACAAACTTTACTGCAAAACGGGCTGTTTGTGAAGGCAGAAAAGTGCGAATTTCATAAGTCCACGGTCTCCTTTTAGGTTTTGTCATTTCTGCAGGGGAGGTTAAGATGGATCCTGCAAAGGTGGTGGCAGTACAGGAGTGGGCAATACCCACCTCCCGTAAGGAGGTGCAACGTTTCTAAGGGTTTGCTAATTTTTATCAGAAATTTATTCGAGGATTCAGTTCAGTGGCTGCTCCCCTGCATGCTATCACCTCGTCCCTCTGCCCGTTTGTCTGGTCGAAGGAATGTGATGAGGCGTTCCGAGTCCTAAAGGATTGCTTTACCGCGGCCCCTGTGCTACTCTTCCCTGACCCCGCATGACAGTTCGTGGTAGAAGTCGACGCCTCCAATGTAGGTGTGGGGGCTGTTCTGTCCCAGAAGAACCCCACGGACAACAGGCTACACCCTTGTGCCTTTTTGTCAAAGAAATTGACCCCCACAAAACGCAATTATGGTATCGGCGACCGCGAGCTGTTAGCGGTTAAAGTGGCGTTGGAGGAGTGGCGGCACTGGCTGGAGGGGGCACAATTCCCTTTTGTCGTTTACACTGATCACAAAAACCTGGAATACCTCTGTTCTGCCAAATGGCTCAATGCCCGCCAGGCCCGATGGGCAATATTTTTTAGTCGTTTCAACTTTACTCTGTCCTACCGCCCAGGCACCAAGAACGGGAAACCAGATGCCCTATCTCGCCTGGGAGAGCCAGTAGACACGCCTGTAGATCCAGGAATGATATTACCAGCTTCATGTTTTGTGTCTGCCTTAACCTGGGACATCGAGAGTAGAATTAAATCGACAATCGGGGATGCACCAGTTCCTGTCGGGTGTCTGCGGGGAAAACTTTTTGTTCCTCCAGACCTCAGGAGTGAGATGATCCGCTGGTGTCACGATAGTCGGATGTTCTGTCATCCTGGCATTAAAAAGACCTTGTTCGTGGTGCAGCAAAGATTTTGGTGGCCAGGCCTAGTAAAGGACGTCACTGAATACGTATCTGCCTGCCAGGTATGCGCAATACATAAATCCTCAAATCAACCACCTGCAGGGTCAGTGTTACCATTGCCAATTCCATCTCATCCGTGGTCTCATATTGCCGTAGACTTTGTAACTGGCTTCCCACCCTCCAAGGGCCACACTGTGGTTTTAACTGTAGTCGACCGACTCTCCAAGATGGTTAATTTTATTCCTCTATGGAAACTACCGTCGGCCAGGGAAACAGCTGTGGTTATGCTAAACCAGGTCTTTAAACTACACGGCTTACCACAGGATATAGTCTCCGACCGGGGCCTGCAGTTTATATCAAGATTCTGGAGTGAGTTTTGCCGTCTCCTCGGGGTAACTTCCAGTTTGACTTCGGGTTACCATCCACAGGCCAATGGGCAGGCAGAACGAATAAATCAGGGCCTGGAGAAAGGTCTGCGGGTGCTTGCGTCGCGGCATCCTGCCTCTTGGTCTGACCAACTTCCGTGGGTCGAACTTGCCCATAATAGTTTGCCCTCTTCTTCCACCGGTTATTCCCCCTTCCATGTGGTTTTTGGACACCAGCCGGCATTTTTTCCCTCGGTCGACCTTAACTCATCAGTTTCCTCGGCGCTCAGTTTGATTCTTCGTTGCCGGCGAACCTGGGAGCGTGCTCGGACAATTTTATCCCATTCGGTAGAAGCTTATAAGACAGCCGCTGACCGCCGGAGGTCCGCTGCCCCGTCCTACGTCCCTGGGCAGCGGGTGTGGCTTTCTACGCGGCACTTGTCGCTTCAGGGCGTGCCTAAGAAGCTTGCTCCCCGGTTTGTCGGTCCCTTTTCGATCTCCAGGGTCATTAACCCCGTTTCGGTCCATCTTCGTCTTCCTCGGTCCATGCGCGTCCACCCTATTTTCCACGTCAGTAACGTCAAGCCTGTTCGGTTGAGTGCTTTTTTTTATCTCCTTGTTGGATGCTTTTCTGTTTGGGTCTCTCTGTCTCTTTTACAGATGGGCGTGTCTGTCTCTCTCTCTCCCTGGTCACGCCCAGTGCTTTCCATGCTCACCTGTGTTCAATTTGCAGCTCGTCGCTGGGGTGCATATATACTGCTCATTCTGCTTTGTTTCTTTGCCAGATTGATGCGCCCTGTGCCTTCTTTCCAGCTCTCGTTCATGTTCCATAGTCCTGCCTGCCTCAAAGTGTTTTCGACCACCTGCCCATTTGTTCCGACCACGATAAAGCCTGATGTTAATAATTCTGCTGCTGTGTTTTCTGGACTGTCTACCCGTGTACCAACCACTGCTTGTCACTCCACTAAAGTTTGTCAGCGAGAGCTGTGTTTGTGAGTCTTGCATTTGTGTCCAAACCAAACCTCCTGTCATGGTTACAGGGCCGTCAGATACAATATTGTTTGGAAGTAATTTACAACACTCTTAACCAAATATATGAAATATTCAATTTTTTCTTACTAAAATATATGAGCCATCCATGAAATGGCTAAGAATTATTCATATAGTCCAATCACAATGTCTCTGGTCAGATAATCCCTCTTTGCACATTGAAATAAACATAGCTGATTCCAACCACCTTTTTGCAATTTAGAACCACCGATTTAGATTCGTCAGGCACCCCCCTAAGTATTGAACTGGGATATGTTGCAAATATTATATGTGAAATACTAACAGGCCTCCTTCTTACTCTATAATCCCTAAAATACTGAATTAAGTCCCTTCCCTTCTCATTCTTTGTGAAGCAGGCTTCATTGCTCTGGCTCTGTGCTAATTAAGTTTCAAAAGTGTTTTAAAATTTAAAAATCAATGAAATAACTGGACGAGCCAAACCGCTAAATTTTTGAGACTCGATTGTCGTCTGTTTATACGGTTAAATTTATTCACACGTTATTTTAAGATCAGTTAGCATTTTAGCAGCTAATGCAAATAGAATGGGACCTCGCTGAAAACCCCACGCCGAACGGGTCATAAATTATCTTCCGACAGGACAAAGAACAGTCCACGCTACCAGGCAACAACCCCGTTTTCTCCCAAATATACTCATTTAAACAGAAAAACAAAGAACGCGGTACGTAACAAACATTAAAAGTAACTTGTTAGTCAGAACGCAACGAAAAGTTTCAAACATATAACACCACAGTTAAACAAACAGACAAACATGGATCCAAACCAACCTCACGTGAGTGGAATGTAGCATGCATTAAAACAAACAATCAGAACATAATAAATTCATTACCCAATACTATAAAAAACTCAACTAACCTGGTTGTCCTACACCCAATTTTAACCCCACAGAACCGCACAGAGTCACCCCTGTAACGTAAGCACCCCACATTTATGAAAAATAACAAACATTCAAGGCTCATTCCCAAGGAGAATGACTCCTTGATACAGTCTCTCATCGTAGCAAGACTATGGCATGGGGGACCCTCCACTCCCCCGCATTGAGCCCTCATCCTCGGCTTCAGCTGGACAACAAACAGCTGGACTTATTCCCCAACTACTAAAATTACCATAAATATTAGAAAAGAAGGAAAGAGAAAAGAAATGGAAAAAACATTTCCACCATGGCCTTCAACAACTCCTCAAGTTAACTACAGAACTACAGAAATTTCAGACAGAAACCATCACTTTTTGCAACCAACCTTAATTTTTATAGTATTCAATGTTGCAGAAATTCAATTTGAACAGGGTTCCTGCTTACCTAGGAAAGGCGCCTTTACTGTTGGTTGTAAAAAGTTCACATGGACCGTCGCCGTTCACCGGGAACAGATTACATCCCGGGTTTCGGCACAAATTGTTATTTCTACCTGGTCCTTTTATGCAAAATTCTGCCCCTTACCAAAAACAAAACCTTTGTATTTCTCATTTTGCATTTATTCAAGGTCACGTTAGAAACCAGGCCTGGGACCCTCATGGACAGCGTCCATCTTGTGAAAAGCCCCTAAAATGAGTCATACAACACCTTTTATACCTTGTGGGTGTTAACATGGGTGTGGTTTAGTCTCAGATTTCTAATGTTACTGGCTCTCACCAACAGGGGGTGGTCTCCCCTGGACACATGATAGAGTAAAACTTAACATATTTCTCAGAACTTCCAAACAAATAACACAAATACTTAATAGCTAACATAAAAGAATTAGCACAGACTACGTTTACATGCCGTTAATATTCGGGTTAAGGTCAATATTCTAGTTTCTGAATCATTAGGAATAACCCGTTTACATGCTTAAACAGACAGAGTTACTCCTATATACATGGTCACTGGTATCATTTGGAATATCCCCATTTAAACAGCGACGCACGTCTTCCACCGGTGCTTGATTTAGTCTGGCGTTCGTGCACACTTTACTCAAACAGGCATTAACATTTTCTCACTTTTCTCTCCCGTGTAAACACTCTCTTTTTTCTTCTGTGCGATAAGATTATAACAGACACATGCAGAACACAATGCGTGTGCTCTCCCTTCACTCACTGCCTCCAGGGGTACGGATGAGGGACCCACAAAGAATCCAAGTCATGGCCACGGAGCTCTGCGGCTGCAGTAAACCGAAACCCTGCGGCGCTGTGGATTTTTCCGCAAATGCTGGAGTGTTCTGCATCAAAACAGTGAGCGTAGTCGCTGGACCTGTTGCCAGAGCTGGCGCAGCTCCGCACAGCAGAGAGGGGGGCGGTGTGAGTGGTCCGCTGCGGCGTTTACCGAGCCCGCAGACTCAGTAAGCACACCGGAGGCAAAGCAATCGCGGTGATGCCGACCGGTGCCACGACCGGCCCGCCTGATAAGGACGCAGAACACAATGCACTGTTTACCTCTGCTTCTGTGCTGTCTGGTGGGTTGCACGCACCGCATACAAGTAGTTGCCGTACTCAAAAGACCAAGATTCCTTGCGGATAGGACATGCGCAGAACACAAAATAATGTTCCTTTCTATGGGGATATCCCGATGCGCATTTATATGACCTGATATTCGGGTTAGAAAAGGAGTAACCCAGGGGTTTTATTCGGGTTTTTAAAAACCGGAATATGAGCATATTCGGGTTTTTGCGGGTGTTTACATGGCCGTGTGCAACCAGGTTATTGCTAATATTCCAGTTATGAAAGGGTTATGAAAGGGTTATTGGCTGCATGTAAATGTAGTCACTGATATTATCTAACAATCTCCCTGACATCATAAGTGATCCTGCAAAAGTTTGGATAATAGTTGCCACACAGATCAGCCGATCCTCACAAAATTCTATGAGCACATGCAAGACAAATAGATTGACAAAGTTATGGTAGGGAATCTTTTTTTTTTCCCCATTTGAATTGGAGTAATGATGCACAAACATATTGGGGTTGCAAATAGTCCCATTCTGTCACTTGAGGGATAAATATGAAATTGAATATTGTCTATCCCTAAACCATCTGATAGATACATCACCTCAAACTATCAGTTCATCTTTGTTTTGCACACCTTTAAAATTTCTAAATTAAAAGATGCTATCAGTTGTTTTTGATCTATTTTCTACATAAGATGACTAGGATTGATTAACTCACCCATGCATCTACATTTTTGCCATCAAAACCCTAAATATTTATCAGCAAAAAAAATCCCTCTCGGTGCCACTCTACCATGACGTTATTCTTTGCGTGTTTCTTTTGAAATTGCAGCATCAGAGGAACATGCTTCTTCTTCAGGACTTGTTCAGAAAGAGACGAGCACGGCAGAATGTGTTTTTACGCAATGTGGTGCAGAGCACGGTTACATCATGTACATGTTTTGTAAAGCCGTAATGAAAAGACTGATGGATTAAACAGCTGATTTACGAGCCAAATGAAAGTGAAGCCTTAGAGATCAGCCGGAGCTTTGAGGAAATGCATCATATCCCTCAAATAACTGACGGGACTCACAGACACATGCAGGCAGGTTATTTCTGAACGTCTGTCGTTTTCATTGACAGTTACCACTTTTATGACCTGATAACTTTTTTCTGTGGCTTTTAGGTAGAGTCCACAATGAATCTCACAAAATTCATTTTTAACAATGAACTATTTCAAAATATGACAGTAAAGCAGTTTCATGAATAAATGAAACAAACCTTGTGTGTGAGGTCTTTTTACATTTACTACTTACTTTACTCAACTCAGACAAGTTGTTTGCTTTTAGATTTTGGCGCATCAGTTGCAAAATGCCTGGAAAAGCCCACAATTCCAATATTTTGTGCCATTCAGACCTTTTTGAGAGCTCATCAACTGCCAAAGGTACCTTTCAAACTTTTAAGAGAAAAATGTCATATCCACTACACCCTGTGCTTTTTTCCCTGATTTATTCTTAACCCTTAGATGCATAAGTGGGTCAGAAATGACCCGGTGAGGTTGTTTTCTTGAAATATATTTGTAATGAAAAAAGTTATCATTTCATATTCAAGGTATTCCTCAAAAACATGTTTTTGATATAATGACATTTACATTTTGAACTTACCTTTTATACATTTTAAGAAATTGTAGTTTTTGTATTACTACCCCAACATTTCTGTGTAGGCTCTCAGTTGTCCAGGTGGTTTCCATAGTAGAGAAGCTTGAATCTTCGACTGGACTGGGTTGCTTGATGTGAGGACGTTTCGCTTCAAATCACAGAAGCTTCCTCAGCTAAAATTCTTGCTCTGGTAGTCTGACTTCTGTCTTGACTCTTGTAGAGAAGAATAAACCAGAAGCCAACAAAAGCTGGAGTTTTTTAACCTAACCAGACCCCACCTACCGAGAGGCTGACTGCTATAGGCTAGTGACTAAACAATAGCTCTAATTAGCATCTATTGTGCTCTAGTTAGCACTCTCCTAATGACAGGACGGAAGCCTCCCCTGATGGCTCCCTTGACGACTCTCTCCTGATGACGTGAATGACTCATTACCATGAACAAAAGACTAAAACTGCTTTGACCTGAGTACCACATTGTAAACAGGGGACAAAGCGTGTCTGAGACCCGCTCCGTGGTTAAGGCTGGGTTTCAACTGTTTTACAAAGAATGCTTCCTTGACACCTCTCTCAAACCATTTCTTCTCTCTGGGTAAGATTTTAACTTCCTTGTCCTCAAACGTGTGGTTAGTGTCTTTCAGGTGGAGATGAACTGCAGACTGAGGTCCACTGGCGACCTCTCTGCGGTGCTGGTATAGCCTCTTGTGTAAAAGTTGCTTCGTCTCACCTATGTAGTGTTCATTACAGTTTTCCTGACATCTGATATGATACACTACATTGCTCTGTTTGTAATTAGGGATCCTGTCCTTAGGGTGAACTAATTTCTGTCTCAAGGTGTTGACTGGTTTAAAGTAAACTGGGATTTTGTGCTGTCTGAAGATCCTCTGTAGTTCTTCCCCTACTCCTGCTAAATAAGGGAGAAACACTCCTCTTCTTCTTGTCTCCGTCTCCTGTCTATCTGGTCTCTTTGTTTTCTGGGACTTCTGCACTTTGTCCAGGGACCATCGTGGGTACCCACATACTGTGAGGGCTTTCCGTACAAGTTGTTGCTCTTTAGCCCTTCCCTCTGCAGTTGTGGGCACCTGTAGGGCTCTGTGTTGAAGAGTGCTGATCACCCCGAGCTTGTGTTCAAGGGGGTGGTTTGAGGCAAAGAGCAGATATTGGTCAGTGTGAGTGGGTTTTCTGTAAATCTCTGTCTGGAGGTGCCTGTTCTCTCCAATCGTAACATCACAGTCCAAGAAGGCTAAATGGTTGTTTCTGGCATCCTCACGTGTGAACTTGATATTGGAGTCCACTGAATTGATGTGTTCTGTAAAGTCCTTGACCTCCTGTTGCTTGATTTTAACCCATGTGTCATCGACATATCTGAACCAGTGACTGGGAGAGATGCCCGTGAATGACATCAAGGCTGTCTTCTCCACTCGCTCCATGTACAGATTGGCCACAATGGGGGATACCGGAGACCCCATCGCACAACCATGGATCTGCCTGTAGTAATTCCCCCTAAACAGGAAATATGTGGTGTTAAGACAGATCTCCAAGAGTTGGCAGATGTGGTCTGGTGTGAGTTTGGTCCTTTCAGGTAGAGACACATCTTCCAGCAGTCTCTGCCTCACAGCTGAGATGGCCTCAGCGGTGGGGATGCAGGTGAACAATGAAGTCACATCAAATGACACCATAGTTTCATCTGCCTCCAGCTGCAGGTCCTTGATTTTGTTCACAAAATCTTGTGTGTTCTCCACATGGTGGTCTGAGTTACCCACTAGAGGAGCCAAAATCCACTTGAGGTGCTTGGCCAAATTGTATGTGATGGAATCTGTGCTACATACAATAGGCCTGAGTGGCACGTCCTGTTTGTGGATTTTGGGCAGTCCATAGATGCATGGAGTGGCGTCCCCCGGGTACAGTCTGTAGTATGTCTGCCTGTCGATGAGTCCCTCTTTCTCCAGGTTTTGGAGGCAGCTAATGATTTTCGTCTCTCTTCAGACGTTCGTATGTACTGGAGTCATTGAGCAAGTTGCTCAATGACTCCAGTACATACGAACGTCTGAAGAGAGACCCCACGAGTGGCTATAAGAAGGTTTGTGATGCACACATCCCCTATGCAATAGATGGTATAGTTTACATGGGGAAACAACCAGGGGAAGAAGTTCAGAAAAATATGAGGAAACATTGTCCAGCAATTGTGTAATACATTTAGAAACACAGGTCGCAACATCACCATGGATAACTTTTTCACCAGTGTGCCTCTTGCACAGCATCTCCTGGAGAAGGATCTCACTATTGTGGGGACTCTACGTCACAACAAGCCAGACATCCCTCCTCTGATGAAGCCTTCCAAGTCCTGGGAGGCTTACAGCACAGAGTTTCGATTCAATAACAGCCTTACCATGGTCAGCTATGTCAGAAAGAAAGGAAAAGCTGTTGTGCTCCTGAGCACGATGCACCATGACACAGTCATGGATGAAAATAGCAGAAAGAAAAAAACAGAAGTGTTCACATTTTACAACAAGACGAAAGGAGGTGTAGACACCACTGACCAGATGGTTGGGACCTACACCTGCAAGCGCCAAGCACAGAGGTGGCCCATGGTTCTGTGGTACAACCTAATTGACATCGCCGCCCTGACTGCCTACACCTTTTTCACGGCTCAGCACCCAGAATTCAAGACTGGCATCAACAATGCACGACGGCTCTTCCTCAAAGAGCTGTCAAAGGAGCTTGTCACACCACACATGAGGAGTCGACTGGAAGGCTGCCCCCAGCTGCAAACCCCGATTATTGAAGCAATGGAAAGGTGTGGGGTGACAAAAGCCACAACCCAGCCACACAAAAGAAGCAGACTGGGCCAGCCAAAGAGAAAGAGGTGTCAGATCTGCCCAAGCAACAAAGATCGCAAAGTCAAAAATAGGTGTTCACATTGTTCGAATGCTGTTCTGGGTAATTTTCTTTTTTCAAAAATGTTAAAAGTAAAAAATAAAGATATTTCATACATAAAATCATTCTTGTGTGGTCCTAAATATAATACTAAATATTATACAAGTGATTATTCTTAACCTAAATGACAAAAAATGGCTTAAAAACACAATGATTCTAATATGGGTCATTTTTGACCCACTTATAGAAGAGTGTAGGGTCCAGTCACTCGTGCATCTAAGGGTTAAGGATATAGTTACTCATTAAACAGAAGAATTTAAAAAAAAACATTTTCTGTTATAGGGTGTGAAAAACACTGAGGGAGAAGACGTACAACTACAAATCATTGGTGACCCTGCAGGTCCACTTCTCGACTGGTTGCTGAAAGGCTTCATAAATTCTACATATCTGACCCCAGAGGAGAAATCTGTTAATGTGAACCTCAGCTCACTCTGTGTGACAGTACAAAACACTTTAGGGATTTTGAAGTCGAGGTGGAGGGGGCTACTAAAGAGAAGAGATTTTCACTTCACCTTTACACCAGTTGTGATAGCAACCTGCTTTGCACTTCATAGTTTCTGTCAAAATGAGAGGAACAACATAAGGAACAACTGGTTGGAGAACGCTGGTCACTTTGATGGCATGTCTCCTCAGCCTGGACCACAAGTCTGGATGCAGAGCCATTCCGGTGGGAGCAGGACAACGATGGCATTGAAGGAGTACTTGTTCAATCACTTCCCTCTCTGAAATGGTCATATCCATTAACAAAATAATAATTAAAAAAAAAAACACATTTTCTTTTTTTATTAAAGTGAATACAACTTTCTTCTGTACACATGTATAAAATAAAAATCCGGCAGCACCACAGAAACCTGGTTAAAAATAAAATATAGTGCTAAAAACTTTTAATCACTTACATCAGAGTTTGGCATTACTTCTTAAACTGCCATTACTGTGATGTCAGATCATAAAACCAAACCCTAAAAGTGGCTCTTTTTGTCAGCAAAATAACATACTACCAGGAAAACATTTAAGAAACTAAACATCAGGGCCAGTTTCTTACATTCAGTTTCTACATGTTGTGTGGGCTGTCGTTAAAGTTTCCACTGTTATTTTGATTATTCTGAGTTTGCCGATGTGGCAGGTGATAACTTGATTTGGGTGGTCAGGTGGCTCGCTGTGATTCATTATGAAATAGTGGACTTAGTAGAGGACCTAGCTGAGATGCGTGCACATCATTTAGGAGAGGTTAACTCACCTGTTCCAGACTAATATGACCCAATGAACAACTTGAAATATGTGCCAAAATCTCTGTCCAGGACAAACAGCCCAAAATGCCCACTCCCTTTTTCATCCCAACTGTTACTTCAAATACAGATGTATTTTCTAAACACAGCAGCTACAGATTTTCCAAGGTGTTGAAAATGAGGGTCAAAGAAAAGTGTAAAATTTCTATTTTGATATTTTAAGAGAAAATGGCTAAAATAAGTGGGTCAACGTGTTACCACACATCGAAAGAAAATTAACATTTTCCATATTTTTATTTTCACTCCTACTGTTATCAATGGAATATGCATTTAAAGTGGAAAATACAAAACAAACCTTGTATCTTTGGCAGACAGCAGAATCTAGAAGTCTTAAATGTTTTAAAGATTATCAGGGAACATCCACAACAGAAAGGTTAAGATACTAAATATGTGGCGATTCCAGACTGTATGTAGGTCGTTTGACCTAATGTTTTTTTTTTTCTTAAAATATCAAAATTAGAAATTTTACACTCTTCTATGACCCTTCTAAACATGTACTGGTCATTCTGAGCATATTGAGTACCTTGGAAAATCTATAGCTGTTGCAGTTTAGAAAATACAGCTGTATTTGAAGTAACACTCGGGACGAGTGGTCATTTTCGGGCTGTTACATGCAAGGTTGGGTAGGATTACTTTGAAAGAATACATGTGGATTACATGTATGTATGTACATACATTTGGATGACTTGTAATCTGATTACTTTTGGATTACATTTCAAAGTAATCCTACCCAACCTTGGTTACATGCATGTCTCAGTGAGGTCCTAGACTAACTTTGTAAATGGACTGCATTTATATAGCGCTTTTCCATCTGCGTCAGACGCTCAAAGCGCTTTACAATTATGCCTCACATTCACCCCGATGTCAGGGTGCTGCCATACAAGGCGCTCACTACACACCAGGAGCCATAGGGGATTAAAGGCCCTTAGTGATTTTCCAGTCAGGCGGGGATTTGAACCCATGATCTTCTGAACTCAAGCCCAACACCTTAACCACTAGACCATCACCTCCCCTTTGTTCATGTAAATGTGGAGCTGATGAGTAGGACTGAGAAAGGGGAGCCAGAAGACCATCAAACCGTTGCCCTATAATGCTTTCAGTTGAGCGGGTACTTTCTTCCATAAACCTGGAAAGAAGCCTCTTCTCTTTCCAGATTCCTCTCATGCTGCTGTTGCATGTTGTCCAGGAAAGATCTCTGCTGGGCTGATCAATCACCCAGGTGCTTGGCATAATCAGATGATGGCTTTCCATCTAGAAAGAATGTATTGTTTCAGTTAGCAAAGAAAAAATGTTTGTTTTTCTCTTTGTGGATCTCTCAGTCGTATTATACCAAAGAATCATCCTGCTTCTGTATTCAAATATGTTGTAACTCATCCACACGGCTTTTAACTTCACAAAGCTCAAAACAGGAAAACAAAATTGAAATGAAAATATGTTTGTGTCTCAACTGTCTAAAGGACATTAACCGTCATATTCTGCTGGAACTTTGTAATATTACCATTTCTAAAAAAAATAAAGCACTCCAAATAAATTAATAAATATACTTTGAACGTTCTTTTTTCAATAAGCTCTACAGGAAATTTCAAGAACTCACTGGGGTTTGATTTTGCACCATATTACTCTTTAAAAAACTCACTTTTTTTGTTTGGACCCTCCTCTGTCATCTTCAGGTTGTTGAGATCAATCTCCTCTGTCATGCTGGTTACATCATCATCTGTTTATACGAGAGCAGTAATTAACGTGATGCACTAAAGTGAACGAGGATAAAGAGTGTCGGTTAACTCGATGACAGACTGTGTTCATGCACTTTACTCCGAGAATAAACTTATGGGATAACTTAACATGAATCGCCAACATTAACTTGAACTAAATCCACACATTTGGCTCAAAGTACGTCTCGTGTAAAAAAAAAAAAAAAGATGGATGAGAGGAATGATGCGTTAGCATGATTTTAGCAGGACTTACCTCCAGGCTTTCCGGTGTCTCAGGTGAACTTTCCTCCGGTGGAAAACCGACTTCTACTCCAGTGTCCTTGGAGAGCGCTCGTCTTCCAATTATTACTGCAGTAATTCATAATAAGAGAAGCTGGTCAGAGCCGCACTGCCTTCTGCTCGTTTTTAGCTTCTCCTTGTAGAAAGCGCTCGTTGCCTCTCAGCGGCTTTTAATTTGCTCAACTGACCTGGTGACTCAGGACACGACAAGTCTGTGCTGCCAACTTATGTCTGTCAAGCTTTTCCACTTATTTTGAATTCTTTTAATACACTGAAGAGGCTTGTTGTTTCTTGTAAAGTCCAGCTGTGTTTTGCCATCGCCATTTCTGCAAACACAAAGCAGGAAGCGTCACATGGTGATCTGACGTACAGACATGTGCAATAAGGCACCTCACAGGCGGACAATCCGATGTGTCGTTTACATAGAAGCCGATCGGGTTAGAAATAGAGTTACACCACCTCCTCTGACCCAATTGTAATTTCGATCATATTGGGCTATCAGATGGAGCTGTTTACATGCTGTACTTCTGGTCCATGTAACCGTACCCAGTGTAACGGATCCCAATTGATCCATGATCTGTACGGACCACCCCCCACAGTTCAGGACTGCAGATTTTACATTAGTGTTAATTCATGCCATGGTGCCTTGTTTTTAAAGTGATAACACCATCAATTTTGATGCAGTTATGGTAAAATCGCAAATGTGGCTGCTCTGTGCTCACACAGCCAATTTATGATCAGAAAACCACCATTTTTTTCCCTGACGCCTCATTTTGCCATCACTAAATGTCATTAACGAATGGCCTGCAATGGATGTCTGGGGGCGTTTTGTGATGTGCAACTTAAGTGTTGTAAACATAGTAGCCAGTACTGACTTATTACTGCGTGTTGTTGTATTAATTTTATTAATTTTTCAAGACAAAGTGAAATTTTAATTTCAAAGGAGGACAATACAGCAATTTTTGCTAGGGTTGGTAGCCAAGCGGTTAAGTGCACTTGTTTCTAATGCAGAACATTACCAATTCAAACCCACCACGACCCATTCTCCGTGTAATATAGTACAGCAGATAACTGTAAGAATCATTCAAATCTGCTTACGAGCACCAACATTTGACTGTGTATACCTTTTGGTACATATTGTAGAAAAATAATGTTAGCCATTTGAATTTTCAATGGGGGACCAAGTAGGGGTCAATTGAAGAACTGCATAGGGGTCAAAAAATGTTCCTTTCATATTGAAAGCTATACCACATTATGTGTCTGATCACAAAGATGCCAAAAAGGTATAGTTTGGACTATCTGTAACTGAATGTCTGGAGTTATGGGGTAAAAACAGCAATAATGGTGACAAAGGTCAGTTTCAGTTTGTACAGAGGTCAAAAGTTAAACTTGCTCCAGTTTTGGTAAAATGTGGTGCAAATTATTGGTTGAACTAATAGGATTAACAAATGGAATAGTTCTGACTGTGTTGAATGTTTGGTCTCCAAAGTAAAGGTCAAACAATGTCGATGTCCATTGGATTCTATGACATGTGACATATGTTACCCCGTAACATGATAACTAAGCATGACACATAGTGCAAACTATGCCTTTTTAAAATCCTACTAACTCAACCAATAATTTGCATCATGTTTTACCATAATTGGAGCAATTTTGACCCCTGTACAAACTGAAAGTGACCTTTGTCACCATGCTTGCTGTTTTTACCCCATAACTCCAGAACATTCAGTCACAGATAGGCCAAACTATACCTTTTTTTGAATCTTTGTGATCAGACACATAATGTGGTATAGCTTTCAATATGATTGGAACATTTTTTTGGCCCCCATGCAGTTCTTCAATTGACCCCTACGTGACCCCTATTGAAAATGCAAATGGCTAACTTTATTTTTCTATAATATGTACCAAAAGGTATACACAGTCAAACTTTGGCGCTTGTAACCGGATTTGAACAATTCCTCTGCAAATATTCTTTTATCTGCTGCACTAATATGGATTTGCATAAGGAAGAGCATCTGGTGTAACACTGGCCAAATCAACATGTAGATCTGCTGTGGTCACCCTGAGAAAAAACAAGGGAGGAAGCTGAAGGGACTTACTACTGCATTTTTACAGCCCTTTTCCATCTAATGCAGATGCTCAAAGGACTTGCTGAAGGGCACCTTGGCGCTCCACAGTTACTGCACCCCTTTGTGATGGTGATTGACTTCAGGATCCTCTGGACGCAGGCCCACCTCTTTAACCTTTCAGCCTCTCATGAATTATTTGTTCAAGTTTAAATGAGAATCATGGTAATGGTTACAGTCTTTGGGGTGTTGTGCTATAAAAGACAAACAGGGAGACAAAGAAGATTTTAACATTTTGAAAATGTTTTTTTCAAGGCCATCAACCACATTTTTTCTTATGGCACATAAGCATAAATGTGTAACTCGGGGGATAAAAGTGAGGTGGCACAATATCAAATCCAGGTGTTCCTGGCAACATCATCACATAATTATTGATGCCTAAAGCACAGCATACTGAGAGATAAACGAATCAACATGAAAGGCTTCATGGTGGTTCTGAATCATGAAGGTATCGTTGATGCTTGTCCCAGCCAGTCCCCATCTGGCTCATCCCAAAATAAGCCACTCTGCACACAACGATGTTTCTCAGGGCACCTACTTTCCATGACACAGCTGTTCGACTGATGTTAGTTTGTTGTGAATGTGTGCTAATATAATCCACTGCTGGAGTTTGGAGTCAGATAACTCCAGATCTTAGGAATGTGATTTTGAATCACACCTCAGGGAATAACTGTGTACGAAGCTGACATCTGTCTTGGAACGGCACATTAAATACTGAAACATGGCTTTACGCGACCTAAGTAGAATTACAAACAGGCAGACAGCAACCACTGCAGTCGCTAAGGAGGTAGAGAGAAGCTATCCATCAACTGATAGTACGAATGGAGGTGAAGGAGCAGAATGATGGAGAGAGTCGTTTGGACTACAGAGGGAAGGGATTTAGAGTCTCGCTCTGTGCCACTCAGTGGTATCGAAGCCTTCTGAGCTCTTATCGTACACAGAGTTCCACACATGAACTGTGAAGACACTCAAATGAGTATTCTGCTTAATTGGAAATGATGTTGACATTATAAATCTATTAGTGACTAACACGCGTAACTGAAGCCCATTGAGTTATCAAACACTTTTAGAACCTGTGAACCCATCATGAGAGATGACATAAGCATCTGGCTGAAACAAGTGGAATATTAGCCAGGGAGTCAATCAGAGCTGGATCAGACACTGTAATAAATGATGTTACAATTACTGTTCAGCGTTGGGTTCTCTAGAGAGGAAGATGGAAATATATTCCTTGAGGACAGTGTGATTAGGATATTTATTAGGGCTCTATATTATTTCTCAAAACGCGATATGATACTTATCATTTGATGTCTGATTCCTGATCTGTATCAAGATATCAATACATTTATCTGCTTAACCCCTGAGAAAGAGGCTCATTCAGAATGCACCATCTTTCTCTTCTGGAATCAGACTCAATCATGCCGCAACTAAACCCTCGTAAATGCATAAAAAAGGACCTATCAGACTGAACACCCTTTGTATTTATTTATTTATTTTAATTGACCTTTATTTAACCTGGTATGTAAATTGAGAACCAGTTCTTATTTACAATGGTAACCTTTTCTATTTTGTCTGATAGACAAAGCATTCTGTCATTAAAAAAAAAAAAAAAAATGTGGATGGGCTATTTCCTCTTGTCATCACCCCAAGGAGCAAATGAGCATATTTTGCACAATTTTTGTGAGCAAAATAATTTGGTACAACTATTCTGGAAACAAAACAGTCCATTCCCATGAATAAAGGTGCATGTTCAATAGAGACATTTCAAAATATGTATTTTTTTTTTTTTTCAGAATTAGTGCCAAAGTATTTTGACATAGTGTCCAAGATAAATATGTCACACATATTCTGAAAGCTGAGATTCTTTTGAACACTGACATGCAACACATGGGCATTATATGCAAAACAGGTACACTAAAAGGGAAATTACTGAAGGTATGGTCAAAATGAAGAAAATGCCCTAAGAGCCCTAAGGGTTAGTACATACATAAATTTGGTGTGTAATCCAGTTACTTTAGCTATACTTCTTAGTGTGTGTTGTATTAGTATTTTCTGTTGCACATTGGCACTTTTCCTTTGTCTTTATCCTATCCCATCTCAAATTGACATCAAAACTTAAATGTTTATTTGATAAGATCACTAACATCGAGACCCTTAATCATTTTCGTATTTTTGGCTTCCCTAATCCTACCTGACCTGATTTTAAAGCTAGAACCCCAAACAGACCCAGTTATGCCAAAACCTTTGTTATGCAGAAAGGCCAAATTAAGTAAACATATTTTTATATAGCTCATCAAGTGTAGAATTGTGGTAAACATAGGCAAAGGTTAAGCTGTTAAACATTTTAGTTGTTAAAAATATTGTTAATATTATTAGCAGTAGTAATCACAGCAGCAGGGTGGTGGCCACTGGGTAGGGCACTTGGTTTCAGGGTGGAAGGCAACCCAAGTGAAAACCAGGAAGCAGCCTTATTATATTTTTAATAGCAATAGTAGTTGTATCGATTTTAATCATAGTAGAGGTACATGCAAAATATGTCTTCAAAAGTGGACCTTTACTCTAAGGGTGTTGAGTGTGTGTGGAGGGGTTCCATCATGTTCCCATCTGGATGAGGACCTGGCCTGCACAGTCTGAGGAGTCAATGGAGAACAGTCAATGCACAGTCAGTGGCGAACTCATGTACATATGTGTAATGCATTATCACAAAATTTTGTGTAATTTATGTGGAATAAATTTTCACTAAACCTAAATAAATCTAAAATAATAGTATTAGGAAAAACTAAACAACTAAATATTCAAACAGATGGAGATTGGGCCCCATCACACATAACACAAAGTTGGGCGAAAGAAGCAGAAATCATCCAAAAAAGGGTGAAAAAAAACAAACAAAAAAACAAATTGGCGAGCTGCAAAAAATTCCAGCCACTGTCGGGAGGGAGCAGAAGGAATTACATGTACAAATGTACATAAATCAAGGAAAATGTCTGAGGACAAAATAATGAGAGTGCACAGAAAATCATAAGAACAGTGACAATCATGTTAATGGTTATGATTCCGTTCTCACTCTAATAAGAAAAATAAAAAATTCAAATAACAAAAAAAAAAAAACAAAAAAAAAAAAACTATTTACTGTGACTGTTTAGGCACTCTGGCAAAACAATTTCCTTCAGGATTAATAAAGTTCCCCTTATTATTCTTATAATGTGTAATTGATGCCTGATGACGTGATGGTCTGTGTTGGAAATTACATCAAATGGACTGCGTTTTGTCTAGTAAAATATTTAATTCTTGGTATAAAGAGCAGACAGTGATCATGACCACATCAACTGGCTCCACGTGTCCAACTGTCCAGCACATGGTGCACGGAGGGACACTGCATGATGTGGACTATTACTCACGTGGTGGACGTGACATTTGGATCATCAGCTGAGCGGTCATATGATCAGAGGGATATGGATGAGATTTATTGTCATTGCCATTACAAGTGCAATAACAACGAGATTACGTCCACACTCAAATTACCACAGACAAGATACAGCAATTAATCCACAATTATTACTTGTTTACTGTAATAATGACACACATCAGAATTAAGACAACACATACATTTGACATTATTTATGTCCACTAAACTTGAAGCAGTCCGGTAACCAAATTGAGGTCAAGTGAGTGTGTGGTAGCCGCAGCAACATGAGTCACGCCGCCTCCAGCATGGGGGGAACGGGGACCTGCTGCAGCTAAAACTACGCAGCCCCCCGAGGGGAAAAGGGATGGCGTGAGCAGTGACTGGGATGGGGTGTGTGATGGGGGCTGGAGGGGAGGTGGGGGGGTGGTGGTGCATGCTTTCAGTCTTTATCCATATGTGAGCCAGTTTCTGTCCTTGTGTACTGGAGTTAGAGAAGATAAGGAGGCAGCTGAATGTTCACCAAGGCCATAGAGATTCTTCTGGAGGAAAACAACAGGGCATTTTGTCCTTCAGAGGCTGATAAGCCTACCGTGTTTGTGGTTGAGCAGTGAAAAACACTTTTACAGTCTCACATGAACAATCCAGATCCCAATTATGAAACTTCCTCAGTCTCTGAAATCTTCCTCTGCAAGGTGCGCATTTGCTCCAAGATGTTATCCAATTTGCATCTGAGTTCAAGGGTTAACGCATTCTGAGAATGGATCGCCTTGCCCAACTCTTTAATCATGATGGACAAGTGAGGGGTCATGGTTTTGGCGGCAGCCGTCTTGCCAATTTTCTAGTAGGTCAGGGCAGCACATAAGCCAGTAAGTACCAGCCCTCCTACTATGAAACCAAATATAAATAAATCCACAATGTCCTCAACAGAGAATGGCACAAAGCATGCGACTTGCCATGTCTCCCAGGTGTCGAGAACATAGCCCACAGGATAGGTTCCATCTGGGCATGCAGGGTCCCCCGGCCATGATCCTCTTGTAGAAAAAATGGTGTCAATAGCGTTCAGAGACCAGCTGATCAATTCCATGGTTAATCTAATATAGTTTGAAGAATTCACAGTCTGGTGAAGTAGGGATTTTGAAGGTTGGAGTAGAGATAGAAGAGAAAGGATGAGATGCGACCACCCTCCCAGAGTCCCAAGCAGTTAAATATTCACATGGAGCAGCCTGGTTGGTGGCATATGCAGCACTGCTGAAGGTGTTATGTGTCGTTATTTCTTACCACCTCAGGAAAGCATGCCAGCACGTGTGCATTGCAGTGGAGTGTTTTGAGGTGGTATTCTACATCGCACAATATGTGTTCTCCAGCTGAGAGTAGCGACAACACAGCGACACAGGGGGGGTGGTGGTGCATGCTTTTAGTCTTTATCCATATGTGAGCCAGTTTCTGTCCTTGTGTACTGGAGTTAGAGAAGATAAGGAGGCAGCTGAATGTTCACCAAGGCCATAGAGATTCTTCTGGAGGAAAACAACGGGGCATTTTGTCCTTCAGAGGCTGATAAGCCTACCGTGTTTGTGGTTGAGCAGTGAAAAACACTTTTACAGTCTCACATGAACAATCCAGATCCCAATTATGAATATTCCTCAGACTCTGAAATCTTCCTCTGCAAGGTGCGCATTTCCTCCAAGATGTTATCCAGTTTGCATCTGAGTTCAAGGGTTAACGCATTCTGAGAATGGATCGCCTTGTCCAACTCTTTAATCATGATGGACAAGTGAGGGGTCATGGTTTTGGCGGCAGCCGTCTTGCCAATTTTCCAGTAGGTCAGGGCTGCACATAAGCCAATAAGTACCAGCCCTCCTACTATGAAACCAAATATAAATAAATCCACGATGTCCTCCACAGAGAATGGCGCAAAGCATGTGACTCGCCATGTCTCCCAGACGTCGAGAACATAACCCACAGGGTAGGTTCCATCTGGGCACGCAGGCTCCCCCGGCCGTGATCCTCTTGTAGAAAAAATGGTGTCAATAGCGTTCAGAGACCAGCTGATCAATTCCATGGTTAATCTAATATAGTTTGATGAATTCACAGTCTGGTGAAGTAGGGACTTTGAAGGTTGGAGCAGAGATAGACGAGAGAGGATGAGATGCGACCACCCTCCCGGAGTCCCAAGCAGTTAAATATTCACATGGAGCAGCCTGGTTGGTGGCATATGCAGCACTGCTGAAGGTGTTATATGTCGTTATTTCTTACCACCTCAGGAAAGCATGCCAGCACGTGTGCATTGCAGTGGAGTGTTGTGAGGTGGTATTCTACATCGCACAATATGTGTTCTCCAGCTGTGAGTAGCAACGACACAGCGCTGAACTGCTGTGGCTCATCTGCGACATGTCCACCGGTCTGGTGCAAATCACAGCTGCAGAACACATATCTGCCATCAACACATGCCACAGAAATGCACATGTGTGGGTGGGCTCTCATGACATGCTAATCATTGTTTTATTAGAATTATTTATTGTTCTTTGTTTTAATTGAACATGTTGTGTTCACCGTGTCAGTGTCAGCTGAGAGAGTGAGTCTGACCTGGACACGCCCCCATATCTGCAGAGCGAAGCAAAGCCATTAAACACATGAATGAGCTCAGGCTGTTGTCCTCATCGTTTTTAATTTTTATTTTGCTACTGTTTGTTTTAATTGAACACCTCGCTGTTGCTCGCAATCTCGCCTGACAATGTGCGTGTTTTCATTTGACAGCGTTGGTGAGCCTGCACTGATATGATCTGAGCGACGTGCCCCCTTGGGCTCATGGCTGGCTGTCACTCAAAACTACATGTTGTGATTGCGTGTCACATGGTTAAAGGAGTTTTTTTTTTAATGAAAGACGTGCGGACGGGTTCGCACGTCGGGACGCAGCCGGCGCGGTGCAGCGGCACAGGAAAAACACCTCCGTGTTGATAACCATTTGTAAAATCCAGGCGGCTTTTGATGGCTTTCAGTGGAGTGAGTATCTGAGAAATTGTTTAACAGTTGGGCATGTTCCAACTTGTCCTTAAGGCTTCCAACAGAGGTGTTTTTCCTGTGGCGGAGCGTTGCGGCGGCTGCGAGCCGACGCTGCAATCCGTCCGCACGTCTTTCATTAAAAAAATCTCCTTTAACAGTGGAATATCCGGATAAAATGCTGAAACTGACTTCTTCTGAAAGTTCTCTGTTCTCTCACGACGTCCTGGATCAATAGAGCCTGAAATGTGGAGGTTTTCAGCTCGAAACAGGCTGACGACGGCGCCTGGGAGCGCTGCGCGACGTCCCGCTCCGTGGGAAGTCCTTAAAGCGACAGTATCACCTCAAAATCTCTCATCAGCCATTAAAATTTTCACCGAAAACCAGCTGAATTTTTCGAACCATGTCCACTTCGATGTGCCTCACAGGTTTAGAAAAAATTTTGATCAAACAAAGCGCCAGTCTCTCAGCAACTTCTCAGACAAAGGAATTCCGACGAGGGGCTGGACGACTCCTCCCACAAGGAGTGCTCACAGGCGAATGACGTCACAGACAGGCGTGGAAAAACTCACGCATGCACACGAGGGTTCAAACATGTCTGACATAAAAACATATGAATGAAATCCATATAGCTTTTGAAAAAATAAAAAGGACCTATACTTTATTGACAGACCTCGTATAAAACACATAACCCTCCAAAATATTAAAAAGCACTGTAATAACAACAAAGCAAAGCAGTTTCTAGGCTACAACTCATTCCAAATTCTCAACTGTTAACTGGTTTTACCCTCTTTACAGTGCATTCGGAAAGAATTCACAGCACTTCACTTTTCCACATTTTGTTATGTCACAGCCTTATTCCAAAATGGAGCAAATTAATTTTTTCCCATCAATTCTACTCACAACACCCCATAATGACAACATGACAAAAGCTTTTTTCTTTTTTTTCTGCAAATTTATTATCAATAAAAAAGTAAGAAATCACGTGTACATAAGTATTCACACCCTTTGCTCAATGCTTTCTTGATGCATTTGTGGTAGCAATTACAGCCTCAAGTCTTCTTGAATATGATGCCACAAGCTTGGCACACCTATCTTTGGACAGTTTTGACCATTCCTCTTTGCAGCACCCCTCAAGCTCCCTCAGGTTGGAAGGGGAGCAATGGTGCACAGCCATATCCAGGCTGTGCGCTTCGGGTCACTGTCCTGCTGAAAGATGAACTGTCACCCAAGTCTGACGTCAAGGTTACTGTGGCCCCTGAGATACAGATTTGAACAAAAGCTCATAACGGTCAGTATGTGTGAGTGACTGATGATGAAGTCACAAAGCAGGGGTCAGAGCCCCTGCCCTGTATGTTTTCCACATCAACCTACTCAAGTCACACCTGTTTTTTGTTTGTTTGTTTGTTTTTTTTAAAGTGGTGTCTTTCAGCTGTTGATTGGCTGAACACACCTGATAGAGTTAATTGGCTGGGAGCAGAATGTGGAGAGTTAGAAAGCATGTAGGGTAGGTGCTGTCAAGGAACAAGGTTGGTGACACCTGTTATAGGTAGACAGGTATGTGCATCTCCAAATCATGTCCAATCAATTGAATTTACCCCAAGTGGACTCCAATTAAATTGTACAAACATTTCAAAGAGGATCAGTGGAGGCAGAATGCACCTGAGGTCAATTTTGAGCTTCATGGTAAAGACTGTGAATACTTACGTACATGTTTTGTTTTTTTGTTTTTTTAATGTGGAAAAAGTGAAGCACTGTAAATTCTTTCCAAATGCACTGTAACTTATAGTGCTGAGGTGTGGGGAAATACCTATAAAAGTACCTCACATTCATTAGTTCATCTTCAAAAAACAGCAATAAGAAATATACACAAGGGGTGGATCATACAAACCAATTATTTTTACAATCTAAATTTCATACATTTACAGACCTGGTGGACTTCCAAAATGTACAGAAATTGGTTAGGGCAAAAATACTCAACTGCCACAAAGAATTGAAAATTGTTCACTGTGGGAGAAAGGGATTATAAAACCTCTGGGGTCCGAGGGCATTTTTGGGCATAAATGTTTTATTATTGTTGTTAAAAGCTCACCCTGCATCCCACAATCAAGTAGTATGTCTCTTTTTTAGGACAACCTGTACTTTCAGAATATATATATGCTATAGTGGTGTTATATAAGTGTAATAAAAGTTTACAATCAAAAATAAGGAAAAAAATGAAGCGGAAAAGAATGTTCACACACATTTATTCAAAACACACAGCAAACTATAATAAACACCTATTTTGACACTTTATAAAGGTAGTTTGGGTTCTTGTACAGAAGAATGGAAAAAAGAAAAACAAATGTGCATTTGTGTTTATTTTAACAATAAACACAAATGCACATTTTGAACAATATATACAAAATGGTCTATGCATTTTGTTTGTCTTCATGCAACACCTCAAAGCAATTTCTGTCTGCTATTACACAAAGAGCCACATCACAAACTTTGCACTTCCATGGAGTTGACTGTTTTTTAAGTGAATTCCTGCACTGAACACAATCTCACCTTACATATGAGGCCCTCTTACTCTAATCACTTTAACTGATATGCGTAAAAGGTGCTTTACGCATCAATTGTTGGAGCCAGAGAGGCCTATTCAACAACATTCACGGGCCAAGTAGTGAAGCATCTCTTCTACTGAGCCTCTTTGGTGCACCACGTGTGATCGCTCTGCCTTACGAGTGGATATGCGACGGTGAACTAAATCCTGATTGGACACTCACATTGTGGACGTCATCACACAGCTTCTATGAGGCCTACAAATATGGCGGAGGGCTCGTTCGAAAGTCTGAGGAGTTTACTTTTCGGTGAAAAAAAGGAAGTTTCTGTCGAATATCATTAAAAAGTTATGTATAATTAAGCAAACCTTGTATTCAGTTATCGTACATGACAGGGACGGCCCCGCAATGAAGGGGATCATTTAATTTTAAATGCAGAATGGTGCACACTACTATGAAAAGTTTTTGTATTTTTGTTTGTGGGATGAAATGGTGGGACATCTGAATGAGGAACTAAAGGATGCCCAACCATGGAGCACTTTGATTTTTATGAGGTACAGGGAAGAATGTGTTTAACAATAATGGGTTCTTTTCTGTGTATTTATTTGGTTAATTTATTTTTGAGCCACTCCTTTGTTGCCTTAGCGGTGTGTTTGGGATCATTGTCATGCTGGAACACCCAGCCACGTTGCATTTTCAATGTTCTCACTGAAGGAAGGAGGTGTTGGCTTAAAATCTCATGATACTCTCATGATTGTTGAGAAAGAATTTACCTCCCTACCTAGCTGACCTAATTAAACCTTACGTACCGGCCCGGGCTTTACGTTCTCAGGGTGCAGGACTACTTTGTGTCCCAAAGGTGAATAAGAAGTCTGCGGGTCACAGAGCTTTCTCTTATCATGCTCCTGTTCTGTGGAATGATCTCCCTGCGTCAATAAAACAGTCAGATTCTGTGGAGACTTTCAAGTCCAGACTTAAGACGCACTTATTTTCCCTTTCATATGGCTAGCATACTGGTACAATTTTGTTTTACGCTTTTTACTCTTTTAATTCATTTATTAGTAATTGGAGCGGGCCGCGGCCTAACTTTACCTAAATTCTGGGTCTTTTAGTGAAGTTTAGGGCTAGCGGCCAGTGATCACCTTAGTATTTCTCTGTTTTTCTTGTTGTTTAATGCTGGCAAATTATACAGTATTTTTTTGTCTTTCTGATGCCTGATTCTGTTTTTTCTCTCTGTTTAAAGTGCAGCTCCATCCAGAGATGGGAGTTGTATTCGTGTTGGCGACCCTCCTGTCCTGTGCGCCAGTAGCATTTCTTGTATATTTGTCCATGAATTGTTCTGTGAATTGTTCTGTAATTTATGTTTGTAGCATGGCCCAAGCAGAGGGTTACCCCTTTGAGTCTGGTCTGCTTGAGGTTTCTTCCTCACAGGAAGTTTTTCCTTACCACTGTTGTTCTGGGGGTTGGTAAGGTTAGACTTTACCTGTGTGAAGCACTTTGAGGCAACTCTGTTGTGATTTGGCGCTATATAAATGAAAAAAAATTGAAATTGAAATTGATACATGGCCACGTTCATTCTTCCCTTAACACGGGTCAGTCGTCCTGCCCCCTTTGCAGAAAAACAGCCCCAAAGCATGATGTTTCCAACCCCATGCTTCACAGTAGATATGGTGTTCTTGGGATGCAACTCAGCATTTGTCTTCCTACAAACATGACTAGTTGAGTGTTTGCCAAAAAGGTTAGGTTTCATCTGACCACATGATATTCTCCCAATACTCTTCTGGATCATCCATATGCTCTCTGGCAAACTTCAGACGAGCCTGGACATGTACTGGCTTAAGCAGGGGGACACGCCTGGCACTTCAGGATTTGAGTCCCTCTCTGCGTAGTGTGTAGCCTTTGTAACTTTGGTCCCAGCTCTCTGCAGGTCATTCTTCAGGTTCCACCGTGTAGTTCAGGGATTTTTGTTTACCATTTTCATGATCATTTTGACCCCATGCGATGAGATCTTTTGTGGAGCCCCAGATCAAGGAAGATTGTCAATGGTTTTTATGTATGTCTTCCATTTTCTTACAATTGCTCCCACAGTTGATTTATTCACACCAACCTGTTTGACTATTGTAGATTCACTCTTCCCAGCCTGGTGCACATCGACAATTTTCTTGCTTGCGTCCTTCGACAGCTCTTTGGTCTTGGCCATGGTTGAGTTTGGAGTCTGACTGTTTGAGGCTGTGGACAGGTGTCTTTTATACAGATAATGAGTTCAAACAGGTGCCATTAATACAGGCAACAGGTGGAGGACAGAAGAGCTTCTTAAAGAAGTTACAGGTCTGTGAGAGCCAGAAATCTTGCTTGTTTGTGGGTGACCAAATACTTATTTTTCACCATAATTTACAAATAAAATCTTTAAAAATTCTACAATGTGATTTCCTGGATTATTTTTTTCTCATTTTGTCTCTCATAGTTGAAGTGTACCTATGATGAAAATTACAGACCTCTCTCATCTTTCTAAGTAGGAGAACTTGCGCAATCAGGGACTGACTAAATACTTTTTTACCCCACTGTATTCTTTGTCATTATTATTTCAGAAATGGAACATTTAGTTGAGTTGAGAAAGTGGAGAAAGGTTGAGCTACAGTATATAGTGGTGCAGCTTTGCTAAAATTTAAATAAAAATTGTTCATTTTGTGATAAAAGCATGGAATTTGGGACACATATTCTAAATTAACTAATGTGTATTTTCAGATATGAAGCCATCCTGGAGCTGACCTCTAATGAGCTACAGAGGTCAATAAAGTATTACACAGGGGTCAAAATTTAAAAATGCTGCAAACATGTTGAAATCTATACCACCTTATTTGTCTGATCATAGCGATTCCAAAAAGGTGTAGTTTGGACTAGCTATGACTGAATTCCATGGAGTTATGGGGTAAAAACAGCAAAAATGGTGACACTTTCAGTTTGTACAGGGATCAAAAGTTAAAGTTGCTCCAATTTTGATTAGAAAATGGTCCAAATTATTGGTTGAGTTAATAGCATTTTAAAAAGGAACAGTTTGCACCATCTGTCATGCTTAGTCATCATGTTACAGGGGAACATACGTACGAGGTCTGTTAGAAAAGTATCCGACCTTTTTATTTTTTTCAAAAACCTGATGGATCTGAATCACATGTGCTTGCATGAGCCAACCTTGAACCTTCGTGCGCATGCGTGATTTTTCTGCGTCATTTGCTTGTAAGCAGCCTTGGTGTGAGGACATGTGCAGTGCACTTGGCAAATTTTCATTTCAAGGAAAATGGCGGAACGACTGGAGCAGCACGACTGCATCAAATTTTCCCACAAACTGGGCAATAGCCAGGTGGAAACCATTTGGATTATTCAGATGGCTTTCGGTGATGATCCTCTGGGCATCACACAGATTAAGGAGTGGTACAACCGGTTTAAAGACAGCCACACAACAGTGGAGGGTGCGCTGCGCTCCAATCGGCATCAACACGCTGAAATGACCAGATCATTCCAAAGTGAACGCTGTGATGATGTGGGACCATCGTGTGATTATCCGAGAAATTGCGGAAGAGGTGGACATCAGCATTTTTTCGGCACATTCCATTGTGAAAGAAGATTTTACCATGAACAGAGTGGCGGTGAAATTCATTGGCACGAAGCTGATGGCGCAGCAAAAGCGCCTCCGTGTTGAAGTCTCACAGGACATGTTGTAACATGCCCAGCTCGTCAACCATTCAGAAGATTCAAACAGCTTTCAGTGGCTTTTCAGTTGTGTGACTATCCGAGAAATTGTGGACAAGCTGGACATATCAGGGCATGTTACAACATGTCCTGTGAGGCTTCATCATAGAGGCGCTGTTGCTGCGCCATCAGCTTCGTGCCGATGAATTTTGCCGCCACTCTTTTCATGGCAAAATCTTCTTTCACAGTGGAATGTGCCGAAAAAGTGCTGATGTGCACCTCTTCCGCAGTTTCTCGGATAATCACACGATGGTCCCACATCACCACAGCGTTCATTTTGGAAATGATCCCGTCGTTTCAGCATGTTGATGCCGATCGGAGAGCGGCGCGCCCTCCACCGTTGTGCGGACGTCTTTAAGCCGGTTGTACCGCTCCTTAATCTGTGTGATGCCCAGAGGATCATCACCAAAAGCCATCTGAATAATCCGAATGGTTTCCACCTGGCTATTGCCCAGTTTGTGGCAAAATTTGATGGAGTCACGCTGCTACAGTCGTTCTGCCATTTCCTTGCAAAGAAAAAACGCCGAGAGACTCCACCCATCCTCACACAAAGGCTGCTTACAAGCAAATGACGCAACCCACAGGCATGAAAAAAATCATGCATGCGCACGAAGGTTCAAGGTTGGCTCATGCAAGCACACGTGATTCAAATCCATCAGGTTTTTGAAAAAAAAATAAAAAGGTCAGATCCTTTTCTAACAGACCTCGTATGTCATAGAATCCAATGGACTTCAACCTTGTTTGACCTTTACTTTGGAGACAAAGCATTCAACACAGTCAAAACCTTCAATTTATTAATCCTTTTATTTCAACCAATAATTTGCATCACTTTTTTTACCAAAATTGGAAGAACTTTAACTTTTGACACCTGTACAAACTGACACTGATCTTTGTCACCATTTTTGCAATTTTTACCCCATAACTCCAGAACATTCAGTCATAGATCATTCAAACTATACCTTTTTGGAATTGTTATGATCAGACAAATAATGTAGTATAGTTTTCAACATGACTGGAGCATTTTTAAATTTTGACCCCTGTGTGATTCTTTATTGACCCCTGTAAGCTCATTAGAGGTCAGCTCCAGGATGGCTCCTTATCTGAAAATAAATATTACTTTAGAATATGTGTGCCAAATTTCATGCTTTTATCACAAAATGAACAATTGTTTTGCTATGGCCGCCCCACTAATATAAGTTAATTGCTTCAGCCCACTCCTTTTTGACATATGAACTTAATTTTGCAACATGCGGGGACTTGCTTTCATCATAGGTGTCAACCTGACTCCAGAAAGGGCAAAGAGGGTGCAGGTTTCTTTGTAACCATCAGCTCCACCAGGTGATTTCACTGATTAACAGCAGACGGGATGAGTAGATGGAACGGGTTCCCAAATGAAACGTGGAACAGACTCTGCTGCAATTGTAATTGTAAGCAGTTGTAGCAACCTGTTGTGGCTGGCGTGCCTGGCTGGCTTTTGTTTGTCTTTTGTTTCTGTCTTTTGGTTTTCCTTCCAGGTGGTGCGCATTTGGGACTGAGTGGCTGTGTGGCTGAGTTACCAGGACCTCACCCTGATCACCTGAGGCTGATCAGGTGCGGCTCGTCAGGACTCACAGCTGTGGTGCATCTACACGGATTGGAACATGGTGGCATTTAAGTCTGGAGTACACAGTGTGTATTTGCTAGAGACTCGACCTTGTGACCAGACGGGTGAGATCGTCGTCTCGAGAGCCATCTCATCATCAGTGGATGCAGAGAACGTCCAGGTTTGATGCATGGTCTGTGAAAGAGGAGGGGGTGAGGTCTCACGCTCGTCAGCACACTTCCTGAGGTACGTTAGGTTTTGTGACTAACATTTATACAGTCAGTAAATGTGGTGTCCCTCACACCTTATTATATTGAGCTGTTATGTTAGTCGTTTAATCAGCTTCCACTGCAGTTGGAGTTTGTGAACAGGGTGTTCCATGCCTGCAGGGTGGGAAGCTGATTAGCAATTAAGCCAGGAAGTGTTTGCTGTTTATGTACACCTTTGAGCGGTCTCTCTGTGTGTGGAGTGTGGACTCACATGATGATTTCTTCTTTCACAGACTCGGTTTGTCGCGGCCACCTGGGGGGTGTCGGCAGGGTCCTTGGGTCCGAACTGGTTCTGGCTCCGGACCGTTTGTGCTGCTAGGAGTGCACCGCAAATCCACCACACCAGACCGCGCACTCATTTGTTTGTATTTTTTCACATCACTGTTATGTCATTAAATTTAGTTATCCTTTGTACCGTGCTCTGCTTATTTCATACTGGGTCCTTCAAATGCTCGTCGGTTCTCCGGGCTGCGTCCGACACATAACAGTAGTCTCTGGCCAAACATCACGGACCCAGCGGTAGCAGAGACGGTAACGCGCCGGGTAGGCGGCAGCAGACGGTCAGAAGTTATCTGGATCAGTTGCGGGTGCTCTCCGCCCGGATGGTGCGTGTTTGAGAACCCATTACTGAATACTGATTTGAGCTCTCTTGCAGCCGTGTTCCTGTGTTTGTGCCTTATCCGAGGGTCGTGGTGGAGTGTGACTGGCGACGGCTTCGCGTCACGCTCCGACCGGATAAGAGGTTTAAACGGGAGCTGCAAGAGTGTGTCTGTAATGGGTGAACGCGCACGGCGGAGCTCTGTGGCATGGGTCGCTGAGCTTCCTGTGTTACAGTTGTAGCCCCGTTTCCCCGGGTGAAGTTAACTACTGCGTCTGTTGTGTCAGCTCCGGTGTTATTTAGTTGAAATCACATTTTTGGTTGTGTGTTACACACAGCTGCGCACAGAAAAGCAGCTTGAGTTTGTTTTCTCTGTTACCAAAGGGGGTTTTTATTTTCAGAACTCTGGCTCCCTCTGTTGGTGACTGAGTCACATTACCGTTAAGCTCTTAAGTTGGAACAGGTGTGTTCCATTTGTTTGAGCTTAACAGTATATGTCACTTATTAGTTTTGTGTTAGTTCATTTTGTGTGGGTGTTTTTTGAGTTGGTTTTTGTGTGGGATTTTTTTTTACACTATTAGTGTCTGGGGTCGTGTCCCTGCAGTCTGTTTGGAGCAAAAAAGGACCCAAGCAACTTTATGTTAGTCTGTTAGTCTTTCTTTTATTTCTTTTAGTTTCACCTCCCAGGGTTTGATGGGACGGTCCCCTGGGGGGTGATGGGGGGGTAATTGGGTTGTTTTTTCTTTTTTCTTTTTTTTTGTTTTTTGTTATGCCCTCTCGTCTCCTCTGACTCCAGCCGTGTGAGCCGTAGTGTCGGCGTTGCTGGAGTGGTGCAGTTTGCTTATGCTGGGCGTTTCCCAGGTAACCTCTGCACCTGGGGGGGGGGGGGGGGGGGTTTGGCGTGTTGTTGTTTTTTTTTGTTTGTTGATTCCCTGTTCCACCTCCGGCTTCAGCGCGCCTTTGAGCCGTCTGCCATCGGCGTGGCTGAGGTTTGGGGCAGTGGGATATACCCGCAGCTGGTGGCTGGTTTGGAAGTCGGAGGAGTGGCGCCGTTTTGTGCCGTCTGCCATAACCGCTGTTCCACTCCTCCCGGTTGGCTTCTGGGGTATAGTCACGGTTGGTGACGCTGGACGTGCTTCCAGTTTCCACTGCGCCAAGGGGGTGGGGGTTGGGGTTGTTTTATTTGTATGTTTTTTTTTCTTTCCTTTTGTTTTTCCCCCCAGTTTCCGCCCTCAGGGTGTGACTGTGGTGTCCTCTGGGGGGGAAAGGGCTGTGGGTCCATCTAGCCTTAGACGGCCGGGGCTGGGTCCGTTGGTCATGAGGGGAGGCGTCTCCTGGGGTTGATGGAACGGTCCTCTGTGGGGCTGGGAGTCCCCGTGGGTGACTTTGGATCCCAGAGGGACCTCGGCTGTGGTTATTACTCCTGGAGCTGGCGGGATGTCCTCTGGGGGGTGTTGGCCCCTACATGTCGTCGGGGTGGGGGGGTGGGGGGGTGTTAGCGTTTTTTATTTACAGACTTAAGTTTGGGTTTTTCTTTTCTCCCCTTCCCGGGGTTTGATGGAACGGTCCTCTGGGGAGGGGGGGGGGGGGGGTGGTGTTAGCATTTTTATTTGCAAGCTTAAGTTTGGGTTGTTTTTCTTTTCTCCACCTTTCCGGGGTTTGATGGAACGGTCCTCTGGGGAGGGGGGGGGGGTGGTTTGGTTGTTTGTGTTTGTCTTTTTTGTTTTATGACTAATCAGACTGTGAACATGGTTGGACAAAGGCTGACCGCACAGGTTCAAGAACTCCTGGCCACACCTGTGCTAATTGACTGACAGAAACAAAGGCAAAGATGCAGCCAGAGGAGAAGACATCCACCGTTCTGTTAAATGAAGATTCTGTTGGAAGATGAATGCAGATACGGTTTCCAACCATGGTCCCTGGAGGGGGGCGTTTCTCCTGGGCCAGGTTTGTGTGGTCGCCGGGAGGCTTCCCGTGAGGGTGGGGTGCTGTTGTGGCTGGCGTGCCTGGCTGGCTTTTGTTTGCCTTTTGTTTCTGTCTTTTGGTTTTCCTTCCAGGTGGTGCGCATTTGGGACTGAGTGGCTGTGTGGCTGAGTTACCAGGACCTCACCCTGATCACCTGAGGCTGATCAGGTGCGGCTCGTCAGGACTCACAGCTGTGTTGCATCTACACGGATTGGAACATGGTGGCATTTAAGTCTGGAGTACACAGTGTGTATTTGCCAGAGACTCGACCTTGTGACCAGACGGGTGAGATCGTCGTCTCGAGAGCCATCTCATCATCAGTGGATGCAGAGAACGTCCAGGTTTGATGCATGGTGTGTGAAAGAGGAGGGGGTGAGGTCTCACGCTCGTCAGCACACTTCCTGAGGTACGTTAGGTTTTGTGACTAACATTTATACAGTCAGTAAATGTGGTGTCCCTCACACCTTATTATATTGAGCTGTTATATTAGTCGTTTAATCAGCTTCCACTGCAGTTGGAGTTTGTGAACAGGGTGTTCCATGCCTGCAGGGTGGGAAGCTGATTAGCAATTAAACCAGGAAGTGTTTGCTGTTTATGTACACCTTTGAGAGGTTTCTCTGTGTGTGGAGTGTGGACTCACATGATGATTTCTTCTTTCACAGACTCGGTTTGTCGCGGCCACCTGGGGGGTGTCGGCGGGGTCCTTGGGTCCGAACTGGTTCTGGCTCCGGACCGTTTGTGCTGCTAGGAGCGCACCGCAAATCCACCACGCCAGACCGCGCACTCATTTGTTTGTATTTTTTCACATCACTGTTATGTCATTAAATTTTGTTATCCTTTGTACCGTGCTCTGCTTATTTCATACTGGGTCCTTCAAACGCTGGTCGGTTCTCCGGGCTGCGTCCGACACATAACACAACCACTATTTTATCATGCTTAATTATAAGTCAGATCTGGTGCATCTGTTATGAACACTATAGAACGCACTTCTATTTGTTACTACTGCATCCTGATTATTAGTTATGCAACAAGAGATACACCCATACAAAAAAGGTCCATTTGTGTATTATGTTACAAAGTTTTATGTTCATCCAAAGTTTGAATGTATTCAACTTGTAGTGGAAACTACATTGACACTTAGGAGGGCAGCCAATGAATGGCTTTAGGGAATCCATTAAAAAGGGACAATAAGCTAATAAAAATTGCAGATACTTCCAGAGATATACAGCAACAACTTCTTACTGAGGAAAATGTAAAACAGCCAATTTGAAATGACTTTAGTTTTGTGTCATGTCTGTGATCTGCTTTTTTTTCTACAAAATTAAACAACTGAATGAACATCCTCCGAGGCCGATGATTCCATAATTTTTGCCAGGGGTTGTATTACTCAAGAAACTCTTTCATGTCTAATTGTTGGGTGTTAGCGCTTCTGTTGGGAAACCAGTTGGAAAAATGACATGCTGTAAATGTCGGCTGCAGGATTTGTTTGCGCCACCTTGTGCACAGTAAATTATCTCAGTACATCTACATATGTCCCGAACAACTGTATAATTCTGGTTGGTATTTCATGTTTATTATCTGTAAATGTCAGCATATTGATGTGCTAAATACTTAGTTACCAATGAATGTAGAACATGTGATGAATGTGTACTAACTGTCAATTATGCTGGGTTAGGTCATGCTTGATGATGGATTTGTCCTTAATTGAAAATTAAAAAGAGTATTCAATGAATATACATGGTGCATCCAAAAAGTATCTGACCTTATTTTATCTCACAGAAACAAATGAAGTAATGCAAGTTGTCATTTAGTGGGTAGGTGTAGGGAATCTTGCATATGCCTGAATTTTTTTTTTTCTCATCCACAGAGGACATCAGTCAAACGCAGCAAGCCTTTGACTGAAGACATGCACTGAGCAACCATCAAATTTTCATTGGCTGTAATATGATTGAATGTTTAAGCTGAGGAATTCCATTTATAATTTTATTTTTGAAAAGTTAAGGATCCTGCAAAAAGTCATTGTGTTTATGTCAAAGGTGTTAACATCTGCAACAACTGTCCTGACAATATTAAAGTACTTGGTACTTTGGAAGGCTTTAAAAGGCAATACAAGAATAATAAAATTGCTTGCTATAGTTTGAAGACTTAGATTTATTGACTTTGTTGTTGCTTTCAGGATTGTGTGTTGTGCGCCAGTGTTTGACTGGTTGTATTTTGTAAATCTGACTTCAATGACTAATTTAGTACTTTTTTTTTGGTGTTTGTCATCATGGGTGTGTGTATGTGTGCATACTGTATGTAGTTATGTATGCATATACAACCCCAATTCCAATGATGTTGGGATGTTGTGTAAACTGCAAACAAAACAGAATACAATGATTTGCAAATCCTCTTTAACATATATTCAATTTCAATTTATTGTCATTTATATAGCGCCAAATCACAACAGAGTTGCCTCAAAGTGCTTCACACAAGTAAGATCTAACCTTACCAACCCCACAAGCAACAATGGTAAGGAAAAACTCCCTCTGACGAAGAAACCTCAAGCAGACCAGACTCAAAGGGGTGACCCTCTGCTTGGGCCATGCCACAAACACAAATTACAGAACAGTTCACAGATGAATATACAAAAATTGCTATTGGCGCACAGGACAGGGGGATCGCCAACACAAATACAACTCCCATCTCTGAACAGAGCTGCACCTTAAACAGAGAGAAAAAACAGAATCAGGCATCAGAAAGACAAAAAATATGGTATAATTTGCCAGCATAAAACAATAAGAAAAACAGAGAAATACTAAGGTGATCACCAGCCACTAGCCCTAAACTTCACTAAAAGACCCAGAATTGAGGTAAAGTTGAGGCCGCAGCCCGCTCCAATTACTAATAAATGAATTAAAAGAGTAAAAAGCGTAAAACAAAACTGTACCAGTATGCTAGCCATATGAAAGGGAAAATAAGTGCGTCTTAAGTCTGGACTTGAAAATCTCCACAGAATCTGACTGTTTTACTTGATGCAGGGAGATCATTCCACAGAACAGGGGCACGATAAGAGAAAGCTATGTGACCGGGCCAGTACGTAAGGTTTAATTAGGTCAGCAACGTAGGGAGGTGCCAGTCCATGAATAATTTTATAGGTTAGTAGCAGAACCTTAAAATCTGATCTCACTGGGACAGGAAGCCAGTGAAGGGATGCCAAAATGGGTGTAATGTGGTTATACTTTCTGCTTCGTGTCAAAAGTCTGGCTGCAGCATTTTTGAACCAATTGGAGACCCCTAATGCTAGCCTGCAGTAAACCAGAAAATATAATATTGCAGTAGTCCAATCTAGAAGAGATAAATGCATGGATCAGGGTCTCAGCATCAGCCATAGACAGAATGGGACAAATCTTCGCTATATTTCGCAGGTGGAAGACAGCAGTCCTAGTAATATTTCTAATGTGGAGGCCAAGGGACAATGAAGGATCAAAAATTACCCCAAGGTTCCTCACTTTGTCAGTGTGATGTATGATACACGAGCCGAGGCTGAGCATTAACTGGTCAAATTGATTCCGATGTCTCACTGGACCAAGAACCATCATTTCAGTTTTATCAGAGTTTAAAAGTAGGAAGTTTCTAGACATCCAACTTCTCACTGCTGCAAGGCAATCTTCTAAGGATTTTATGTGAACAAGATTACCAGTAGTTATCTGCATGTATAACTGAGTATCATCCGCATAGCAGTGAAAGGTAATCCCAAAATGCCGCAATATGTGCCCAAAGGGTGCTATATAAAGGGAGAAAAGCAGGGGGCCTAAGACAGACCCCTGTGGAACCCCAAATTTCATGTCACTAAGGTTAGAGGTAGTGTTACTGTACAAAACACAGTGAGAACGACTGGTCAAGTATGACATCAGCCATGCAAGGGCACTCCCAGTAATCCCAAAATGATTTTCCAGCCTATCAAGTAAAATATGATGATCCACTGTATCAAATGCAGCACTGAGATCTAACAGCAACAGAACCGTAGTGGTGTCCGAATCCACTGTAATCCGAAGATCATTCACCACTTTAGTGAGAGCCGTCTCTGTGGAATGATATTTTCTAAAACCAAACTGCAGTGGCTCAAAGAGATTATTCTCAGTAAGACAGTCTACGAGCTGCCTTGACACCACTTTTTCCAGAATTTTAGAGAAAAATGATAGATTTGATATTGGCCAATAGTTTTTCAATACACTAGGGTCAAGATTAGGTTTCTTAAGTAATGGTTTAATCACTGCAGATTTGAAACATTTAGGAACAGATCCAGAAGTTAAAGAAAGATTAATCATTTCCAACACAGTCGGCCCAAGAGTGGGCCACAGGTCCTTAAACAGTTTTGTTGGTATAGGATCAAATAAACAGGTTGTGCTTTTTGTTGACATTACGAGTTTTGTCAGCATGCCTAGTGAGATACTATCAAATTCTGTAAATCTAGGTAATACCTCAGTAGTGGCACCCACCTCAATTGCAGGGTGTAGTGGCTGGGTTAAGGCATGCTGGGATATGTTTAACCTGATGTCTTCTATTTTCTTCCCAAAGTAATCCAGGAAATCTTGTGCTGTAAAAGGAGCGCGAACTACAGGTGGTTGTCCATGCATACGTGTTGTCACCATGTTGAACAAGAACTTTGAATTATGCTTGTTTTTGTTGATCAAGTCTGAGTAGTAAGTCGGCTTTGTCGCCAATAATGCATGTTTATAGTCTAAGATAGCATCACGCAATGCAAGGTGAGACCTCTTGCTTTATGCTTGAGGTCATGGAGATAATCATTGAACCAAGGTGACTGTGATTTGGGGGAGCGCGATTTTAACACAGGTGGTGCAATCCTGTCAAGTGTAGTTTTGAGCGAGTTTAAACTATCCACAAGTCTGTCTACTGACTGGGTATTTGTCAAATGTGAAGCAAAGACATCAGGCAGTCTAGCTTCGAGTTCAGTCTTAGTTGAGGAGTTGAAGCATCGCCATAATGATATATAAGGTTGTTGTTCCACTAAACAAGGCAGCAAAACTGTAAAGTTAATAAGTGAGTGATCAGACACCACTGATGTAAGAGGCATGATGTCAGTATTCGTGACAGCAATACCACGTGCGAGAACCAGATCCAGGGTATTTCCACTAATGTGCATCGAATCCCAAATGCATTGCCGGAATCCTAATGCATCCACAATTTCTATAAATGATTTGCAGAGGGGATCAGATTTACTGCAGGGGTGGTGGCCAAGTGGTTAATGTGCTTGGTTTCAGTTCAGAAGGTTCTGGGTTCAAATCCCACCCCTGCCACATTTCTCCATGTAATGTGGAGTTGCGTCAGGAAGGGCATCCGGCGTAAAACTTGTGCCAATTCAACATGCAGATCCACCTTGGATTTGCTGTGGCAACCCCAAGTGCAAACAAGGGAGCAGCCGAAGGGACTTACTTTTTGCAGAGGGGATCAGAAGTCTTATTTATATGAATGTTAAAGTCACCAATGATCAGAATGTTATCTACACTAGTTGACAAGTTAGAGATGAATGCACCAAATTTATCTAAGAATTCAGAATATGGGCCATGCGGCCTATATACAGTGACAAAGTAATACAACTGATTTTTATTCTTCTGACCTTGGCAATGTGTAATATCCTGAGCAGAGCGGAGAATCAGATGCCCAAACGAGTGATATTTGCAACCCCCAACAGCTAATAAGCTAAACCTAGATTTATAAATAAGAGCAACACCCCCGCCTTGCTTCGCATCACGAGGGACGTGACTAAATGTATATGCTGGTGGGCAGGCCTCATTGAAGGGGAGGACAGCTGTAGGTTTAAGCCAGGTTTCACATAGCCCAATCATATCTAAGTAATGATCAATAATTAGATCATTGATCAACAATGATTTTGAGGACAGTGATCTTATGTTAATGAAACCCAGTCTAAGGACCTCAGTGGGGTTGACAGTTGAACTGTTTGGGTTTAGGGGTAGTTCCAGAGTAGCATATATAAGATGCCTAGAAGTAGGTTTAGGTTTGAGACATTCCACACGCGTTGTAGGTAGCAGACACGAAATCTTTGCTATTGCTGGAACAACCACTGGGCCATCCTCAATTTCAACATCATCCAATATAGTAATGGGTATTTAAGTTTGGAAAGCATATCCCTCTATGATTTTTAGGGACATGACTATGGAAGCAGGCCACAGTCTCAACTTGTTGAAATTCTCTCCCTGGCAAACAAACTGCACTGTCACCATAGTGGATTTTCTGCACTAAATTCACTCTAAGCTAATGGATTCCACAGACACATTTGTCATAAGCCTTGCAGGGTCTCTAATCACCTGCTCTGTGGCCTGCTGTAGATTACTAATGTTACACTCCCTGTAGAGCTCTAGCTATGTTCGCAGACAAGATGGCAGTTCCTTCTCCAGTAGCGTGGAGGCCGTCCAGCATCAGCAAGCCACGGAGACCCCAGAACAAAGGCCAGTTATCAATAAAGCTAAAGCCTTGCTGTCTACAAAACTGCGCCAGCCACATATTTAACGATGTCAGCCTGCTAAACGGTTCATCAGTACCCCGGGAGGGGAGGGGACCAGAGACTATTAATTGATGCCGACACATCTTTCTGGCAAGGTCACAAGTCTTCTCTATGTCCACTTTTGTGACCTCTGAGTGCTTCATCCTGATATCATTGGTGCCAACGTGAATAACTATGTGACTATATCTCATGTCAAGTTCCTTCGTCTGTCTTCCCTTCTGCAGCGTCAGCACCCTAAGATGAGATGCAATGTCGGGAGCTCTGGCCCCAGGAATACATTTAATGTCAGCCTGCATCTGCAACCTAACTTTGCAGATGATAGAATCCCCTATCACTAAAGTCCGGTGTTTCGGCCTGGAGACAGGAGTGGAAGTCACTTGTGGGCTCAGAGAATTCACATGAGGCAAATCAAAGGGGGAGAACCAATTCACAGTTCGCACTGGCAAGTGTGATTGGGGTGCCACAACTGGGCACCAAGCCCTACGGAGCTTCCTCCACCTAGCCACAGTCCGAAAGCTTTCTTCCAAAGCCAGCGTTTCTAAGGTGATGCTAATGGGCTCGTTAGACGGCCCAACACTAACCTCATCTGGAGTGCCCATAACATCTAACTCCACTGAGCTAAGAAGCTGCTCTAACGCTAATAAAATGCTTAATGAGTGTTGTTAGAAGGAAAGGTGATGTAACGCAGTGGTAAACATACCACTGTCCCAACGTTTTTGAAACGTGTTGCAGGTATCCATTTCAAAATGAGCAAATATTTGCACAAAATATATATATATATACACTCAACAAAAATATAAACGCAACACTTTTGGTTTTGCTCCCATTTTGTATGAGATGAACTCAAAGATCTAAAACTTTTTCCACATACACAATATCACCATTTCCCTCAAATATTGTTCACAAACCAGTCTAAATCTGTGATAGTGAGCACTTCTCCTTTGCTGAGATAATCCATCCCACCTCACAGGTGTGCCATATCAAGATGCTGATTAGACACCATGATTAGTGCACAGGTGTGCCTTAGACTGCCCACAATAAAAGGCCACTCTGAAAGGTGCAGTTTTATCACACAGCACAATGCCACAGATGTCACAAGATTTGAGGGAGCGTGCGATTGGCATGCTGACACCAGAGCTGTTGCTCGTGTATTGAATGTTCATTTCTCTACCATAGGCCGTCTCCAAAGGCGTTTCAGAGAATTTGGCAGTACATCCAACCAGCCTCACACCACACCAGTCCAGGACCTCCACATCCAGCATGTTCACCTCCAAGATCGTCTGAGACCAGCCACTCGGACAGCTGCTGAAACAATTGGTTTGCATAACCAAACAATTTCTGCACAAACTGTCAGAAACCGTCTCAGGGAAGCTCATCTGCATGCTCGTCGTCCTCATCGGGGTCTCGACCTGACTCCAGTTGGTCGTCGTAACCGACTTGAGTGGGCAAATGCTCACATTCGCTGGCGTTTGGCACATTGGAGAGGTGTTCTCTTCACGGATGAATCCCGGTTCACACTGTCCAGGGCAGATGGCAGACAGCGTGTGTGGCGTCGTGTGGGTGAGCGGTTTTCTGATGTCAATGTTGTGGATCGAGTGGCCCATGGTGGCGGTGGGGTTATGGTATGGGCAGGCGTCTGTTATGGACGAAGAACACATGTGCATTTTATTGATTGCATTTTGAATGCACAGAAATACCGTGACGAGATCCTGAGGCCCACTGTTGTGCCATACATCCAAGAACATCACCTCATGTTGCAGCAGGATAATGCACGGCCCCATGTTGCAAGGATCTGTACACAATTCTTGAAAGCTGAAAATGTCCCAGTTCTTGCATGGCCGGCATACTCACCGGACATGTCACCCATTGAGCATGTTTGGGATGCTCTGGACCGGCGTATACGACAGCGTGTACCAGTTTCTGCCAATATCCAGCAACTTCGCACAGCCATTGAAGAGGAGTGGACCAACATTCCACAGGCCACAATTGACAACCTGATTAACTCTATGCGAAGGAGATGTGTTGCACTGCATGAGGCAAATGGTGGTCACACCAGATACTGACTGGTATCCGCCCCCCCCCCCCCCCCAATAAAACAAAACTGCACCTTTCAGAGTGGCCTTTTATTGTGGACAGTCTAAGGCACACCTGTGCACTAATCATGGTGTCTAATCAGCATCTTGATATGGCACACCTGTGAGGTGGGATGGATTATCTCAGCAAAGGAGAAGTGCTCACTATCACAGATTTAGACTGGTTTGTGAACAATATTTGAGGGAAATGGTGATATTGTGTATGTTTAAAAAGTTTTAGATCTTTGAGTTCATCTCATACAAAATGGGAGCAAAACCAAAAGTGTTGCATTTATATTTTTGTTGAGTGTATTTGAACACCTACCAACCAGCAAGAATTCTGGCTCACACAGACCTGTTAATTTTTCTTTAAGAAGCCCTCTTATTTTGCACTCTACCTGTATTAGTTGAACCTGTTTGAACTTGTTACCTGTATAAAAGACACCTGTTCACACACTCAATCAATCACACTCCAACCTGTCCACCATAGCCAAGACCAAAGAGCTATCTAAGGACACCAGGGACAAAACTGTAGACCTGCACAAGGCTGGGATGGACTACAGAACAACAGGTAAGCAGCTTGGTAGAAGACAACAACTGTTATGATTATTTATTAGAAAGTGGAAGAAACACAAGATGACTGTCAATCTCCCTCGGTCTGTGATTCCATGCAAGATCTCACTTTGTAGGGTAAGGATGATTCTGAGAAAGCTCAGAACTACACAGTAGGACCTGGTCAATGACCTGAAGACAGCTGGGACCACAGTCACAAAGATTACAATATTTGAGATGTTTGAGACCCATTTGAAGTTCACCAGTGACCATCTGTATGATCCAGAGGAGGCATGGGAGAAGGTCGTGTGGTCAGTTGAGACCAGAATCGAGCTTTTTAGAATCAGCTCCACTTACCATGTTTAGAGGATGAGAACAACCCCAAGAAAACCATCCCAACTGTGAAGCATGGGGGTGGAAACATCATACTCTGGGGGTGCTCTTCTGCAAAGGGGACAGGACGACTGCACCGTATTGAAGGGAGGATGGATAGGGTCATGTATTACGAGATTTTGGCAAACAACCTCCTTCCCTCAGTAAGAGCACTGAAGATGGGCCATGGCTGGGTCTTCCAGCATGACAATGACCCCAAACACACAGCCAGGGCAACTAAGGAGGGGCTCCTTAAGAAGCATTTCAAGGTCCTGGAGTGGCCTGGCCAGTCTCCAGACCTGAACTCAATAGAAAATCTTTGGAGGGAACTGAAACTCCAAACTTGAAGGATTTGGAGAATATCTGTATGGATGAGTGGACCAAAATCCCTGCTGCAGTGTGTGAAAACGTGGTCAAGAGCTACAGGAAACATCTGACCTCTGTAATTGCAAACAAAAGCTACTGTACCAAATATTAACACTGATTTTCACAGGTATTAAAATACTTATTTGCAGCAGTAACATACAAATAAATTATTAAAAATCATACATTGATTTCCAGATTTTTTTTTTTTTTTTTTTTTTTAGATTATGTCTCTCACAGTGGACGTGTGTAACCCAGGTTAATTTTACCGGGTCCCTGTGTTTTCTTTGTCTTTTTTTCATGCTATTATATTGTGGTCGTTATCGCGAGATTTTGTGCGAGACCTCCCACGCTGGTTTGGCGCGATTTCCTCCTTTATTACGGTGCGCTCCATTCACTTGAGTATTAGTGTTGGTGTGTGAGGCTAGCTCAGGACGGATACACAGGTATGCACTTTTAACCCACTCTTAAATGTGGTTTTGCGCTTTTCATGCACTGTGATTTACTGGTATGCCTCTCAACTTGTAGGTGCCCCTACCTTCGAGACAGGACACGTTGTTGGTGCCCATAATGTGTTTAAAAGAGGGACTGGTGAGTTGACCTACTTGTACTATTACCATGCTAATGTTAGTCGTTAGTGGTTAGCCTCTGTGATGTCTTTGTATTTTTTTGTTGTTGTTGTTTGTGCGGGCACAAACAATTCTTGTTTAAACTTAAGACTACTGTTGCTTGTTACTGTTGAATTGAAAATGTTACACTGGCATTAACTTATTGCCCTTGTCGTATTTTTGTTAATTAAATTAAGCTTTTGGGAAATGTTTACTGGCTCATAGCCTGAGACACATTGAATGTTTACTGCCAATTGTGTTATACCTTATTGTTGTGTTGTGTTGCTTGCATTTAAATATTTATTGTGCACATATTTGAAATATTTTTGGATTGTGATTTATGGTGCAGTATTGAATTAATGGATAACTATGAGTACTCTGAATGGATTTAGCTTTAAAGTACATGTACTACATTATTAGAATTTATTTTGTTTAAACAATTTAACTGATTTTTGGTCCTGTTTATACAGGCCAGCTTCTTGCATTCAATCTTATCTCACCTGGATTCAAAATCTGACTCCCGGCCTAGTTTTGTTGGATCCACTTCCACTGGGTCTATGACTGCTCCAAATCCCCACTTTCTGGATTTTTGCTGGCGAGCTGGAACCCATCCGAACTGTGATCAAATCCATTGTGTTTCCAAAATCTACTGCGCGGTAGAAGGTGGTGTAGTCTGTCCCCCACACAACACCAAATACTAGGCTATAGACTTTCAAACTGGTTTCTGAATTTAAGGGAATATATCCAAATACAAACTGGAGCTCTGAATATAAATTCAGATTTTGGACTAAATCAGTCCATGGACAATTTATTTTTTCCTTTTTCTCTTTTTGTTTTGTAAATATTGTATATATGTTGTAAATACTCTTTGTAACTATCAACACACTTTGATACCCTGCTGCACCATACTACCTTGTTTTGTGTCTTCACCTTGACCACCTCCCTCTCGTG
The DNA here is from genome assembly GCF_902500255.1 of Thalassophryne amazonica. Lineage (NCBI taxonomy): Eukaryota > Metazoa > Chordata > Actinopteri > Batrachoidiformes > Batrachoididae > Thalassophryne > Thalassophryne amazonica. The sequence goes on along the minus strand of NC_047110.1, from coordinate 33,465,427 downwards.
AGACAAATTTACATCTTCTGGTTCAAGTCTGTGTTTATTCTGAAAGGAAAGGGGAAAATATAATTTATAAAAGTAAATACTCACTAAAGGAGTTGTTACATTGAATGGTGAGCCAGCCAGGAGGGATTTGGCCTCTGCTTAATTCATATTTACGTTTTAATTTTGATTGAGGTTGCAGTAATTTACAATGGATTTACAATGGATGTGTTTGATAAACTTAACATCAAAATACCAAATTGTGTATTGGTTGAAGGTATACCAGACAAACAAGCAGTTGGCACAGAGGAAGTTTATGAATTTTTGAAACGGTATAGGAAATTTTCTAGAACTGAATTAATTATAGATTCTGATTCTGAATTTGAAGGAATAATTATTTTTGAATTTAGCAGCGGTGTAGCTGTAGTTGAATTGCGTCCGACTCTTCCGTACTCATTAGTGTCCTCTGATCAAAATAAAATGTACACTATTTCCGAAATGTCATCTGCATTTGCTGAGTCGGCGACAAAGAAAAAAACAATATCTTATTTGACTGAACTACAGGCTATTTCCAAATTGTCTGGTGTAGACCTTGCAGAGGTGCTAAAGACCATGATGGCTCAGATTGGACAGTCTGTCGCCAATCTGGATCCAAACACTGAATCAAAAAGCGCCCCTGCAGTCACTGAGGTCAAAGCACCAACCCAAGAGTCCCAGGTGAGGAAGCCATCAATTATAACCACGGTTCATTCAGATAATGTCGATCATAGCCCTAGAGGTGAGCCGTACATGACTCCATCACACACTGCCGCAGCAAGAGAGCTCATCACTAACCCGGATATCAACCCACCCGGAATCCAGCGCTATGTGGTGGAGCATATTGTTAAAAATAATCAAAGTGCTTTATATCAACAGAAACTCATGATGTTTTCTGGATGACTACCGAGGTCAGCTAATGAGGCAGATTATGAGACTTGGTGGTCAGGAGTCAGCCTACATCATTTTCCAAAGTTTATAATTATCAGCACGAGGATAACCAGCCCAGAGGAAGAGTCAGCCATCTTTACCACAATCATGCAAACCTGGATACTGCTTCAGATGTAGCAAAGACGGACACATACACCCACAGTGTCAAAATGAACCCAACTCTGCTCTGGTGGCACGCAAAAAGGAAGTTCAGTCAAAAACAATGATCCACATTCACAAACCAGCATTTAAACTGAACAAAGTTCCTGTTGAGGGACAAATGGGCAAGGTTGGGTAGGATTACTTTGAAAGAATACATGTGGATTACATGTATGTATGTACATACATTTGGATTACTTGTAATCTGATTACTTTTGGATTACATTTCAAAGTAATCCTACCCAACCTTGCAAACGGGAACTAGAAGGATTCAAGAATGTCCCAAGAATAAGCAAATAATGGTGAAGTGTGCGGAGATGTCTCAATGGGACCAACAGAGATTGAAAGCAGGACTTCCAAAAGCCCTAATTGGATCTAAATGTTTTGCAGTCGTTGAGATAGCTGGACAATCTTGTAACTGCCTGCTAGACACCGGCTCCCAAGTGACGACTGTTTCGGTGTCCTTCTACAATAAGAACTTGAGTGATCAACTAGTGAAGCCACTTGACAACTTGCTCCAAGTGGAAGGTGCAGCTGGACAATTGGTGCCCTATCTTGGATATGTGGAGCTGGACATCAGTTTTCCTGTCGACTTCCTAGGCTCTGCGTATGATGTGTCAACGCAAGCACTGGTAGTCCCCGATTCCCGGCCTGATATTCCATCACCACTGCTAATTAGAATGAACACGCTTGAGCCTTTATATGAGCAGCACTATCACAGCAGTGGTGCTATCTTCTAGCTGGATGCCCAGGGGTATCGTGTGGTCTTGAAGCTCTTGCAGCTTAAACACCAGCAGAGCCAAAGTAGCAGTGCAGGAACAGTCCACCTGTTGAGCCCAACACCAGTGGTCATTCCAGCTGGCCAGACCTTAGTTCTGGAGGGGTCTGCAAGAGTTAGCACTCCTTCAAATGAACAGTGGGCTATCGTTGAACACCCAGCCTCGTCAGTACCCGGAGGCTTGTGTGTCCAGAACTGTTTAATCTCACTCCACACAGTGCACCTTACAAAATTCTGGTTATTATGAAAAATCAGTCTGAGCAAGATCTGTGTTTGTCACCATTCACCATCATTGCGGACATTGGATCATCTCCCACCATCCTTTCCCAGCTAATAGCCTCTGAATTAGACAACAAACCAACTATTGATTTTAACTTTGGAGACTCATCCATCCCGCCAGAATGGAAGGAGCATATTACCATCAAGTTGAATGACATGCATCAAGTATTCTCCCACCACGATCTTGACTTTGGTTGCACAGACCGTGCTAAACACCATATAAAACTCAATGATCCAACACCCTTCAAGCACAGAGCAAGGCCGATTCACCCTCACGATTTAGTTCAGTTCGGAAACATTTACGGGACCTGCTCAATGCTGGGGTAATAAGGGAGTCTGAGTCACCATTTTCATCCCCAATCGTGGTGGTCCGGAAGTGCAATGAGGCGGTCAGACTCTGCACTGACTACAGGAAACTGAATTTACAGACAGTCAAGGATGTACATCCACTCCCAAACCTTGAAGAATCGTTCTCTGCTCTTACAGGTTCTAAATGGTTCTCAGTTTTGGACCTCAAATCTGGATACTACCAGATAGAAATGGCAGAAGAGGATAAAGCCAAGACAGCCTTTGTCGCTCCACTCAGATTTTGGGAATGGAATTGGATACCGCAGGGAGTCACGAATGCCCCGAGTACCTTTCAATGCTTAATGGAGAGATGCATGAGTGATTTGCACCTAAAAGAAGTTCTTGTCTTCTTGGATGATATCATCATCTCCTCATCTACATTGGAGGAGCATAAAGAGCGGCTATTCCGTGTGCTGACCCATCTGAAAGAGTTCGGACTGAAGCTGTCACCAGACAAGTGTAAATTTTTTCAAATGTCTGTTAAATATCTTGGACATGTGGTATCTGAAGAAGGAGTGAAAACTGATCCAGAGAAGATTGAAGTATTCATCGCCTTACACAACAGCTGGGTGATCTTGGCGATGCAAGGGAGATCTCTCCAGAAATTGTGGAAGCCATTTGTCAGATCTGCCTAGTAAGAACATCCCAGTATCTAAGTCATACTCCTGTTGCCCTGGTCGAGTCCCTGTCTGCCTCTCTCAATACCATCCCTGACAGCTATGACAGAGAGGATTCCCACGGGTTGCCGGTAATTCCATCTCTGTCTTACACTAACCTCCAAGAACAACAGAGAGCTGACCCCACTATTCGTGAGGTCATCCATCAGCTCATCACTGGTGAGAAGGTTCCTCCCACAGCTCGAAATGAACTACCTGAACTTCCACTGCTGTTGAGAGAGTGGAACAAGCTGGAGCTAGAGGATGGAGTGCTCTACCAAAGGAGACAGGAAGGGGAAAGGGTTATTCTGCAGTTGGTCTTACCACCAGATCTTCGTCCTGGGGTCCTTAAGAGCATTCATTATGATATGGGGTATATGGGAGTGGAGAGAACCCTCAATCTGGTGCGCCAATGCTTCTTTTGGCCCAAAATGGCATCTGATGTGGAGAATGCCATCAAGATCTGTGGCAGATGTGTGAGGCACAAGGCACAAACAGAGAGAGCGGCTCCCCTTATTAACATCAAGACCAGCCGCCCGCTTGAACTGCTGTGCATGGATTTTCTCACACTAGAACCAGACAGTAGCAACATAAAAGATATTTTTGTTCTCATGGATCACTTCACAAAATTTGCAGTTGCCATCCCTACAGCTAATCAGAAAGCAAGAACAGTTGCTAAATGCCTTTGGAACGATTTCATGGTTCATTATGGAATCCCAGAACGTATACATTCAGATCAAGGCCCAGACTTCGAGTAAACACTCATTAAAGATCTTTGTGAGGTTGCTGGCATCGGGAAGAATAAAACCCTTTGTCCATGCATACAACTGTACAAAGAACGAGGTCACAGGGTTCGCGCTATATGAACTCTTGTTTGGCCGTTGCCCCCGCCTGCCTGTTGACCTTGCCTTTGGTTTACCCGTTCGAGAAGCTCCATCACTCACTCACTCACAATATGTAAAGAACCTTCGAGCACACCGCAAGGAGAGTTACAAACTCACTTCTGAGAGTCCACAGAAGTCTGCTGCAAGGAACAAGGCTCGATTTGATCAAAGGATAACACCTTCCGTTCTGAATATTGGTGACCGAGTCCTTGTGCGTAATGTCCACCTGCGGGGGAAGCACAAACTGCAGGACAAATGGGAACAAGCAGTTTACAAGGTCATCAAACGTGCCAGAAACTGATAGTTTATACTGTGCAACCAGAATCTCTAGACGGACCAACTTGCACTTTACATCGAGACCTGTTACTACCTTGTGGATTCCTGCCAGTCGGTCAAATAGAAGACCAACCCACCGTTGCACGGGCGCGACGTCCACACACTCGCAGCCAGAATCAAACCCCTATTGACATGGCTGACGTTCTGGAGGAAGAGGATCCTGACTCAGTAATCCTGGGAAGCCCAGTCAGATCTCCAACCAAGTTTACTGTTGAGGGAGTGAAAGAATTTGAGCAAACATCTGGGTCCATCAATGCTGTGCAGTCACCTGCATCATCAGCCCTCAGTGTCCCTGAAGCCTTTGAAGGTAATCTACCTGTTCAAAGCAAAGATTTTAAGATATCAGCTAAAAAGCAATTACCTGAAGTTGAGTTCTCGATGTCTGATCCACTTATGTCCCAGGCTGTGAATGAGATCCCTGTGGAGATGCCTGAAGCTGAAGATCTTCCTGATACTTATTTATCAGAACCTGTGGAAGAAAAAATAGCTACCAATGTACCTGATGAAGACTCACCTGAAACCCAGTCTTTTGAGGGTCCTGAAGCTGAAGCATTTATGTCTGTCCAATCTGAGCCATCCGGAAGTCCTGTTAATCTCTGTTCTGACATTGATTCACATTGCTCAACTGCAGAAGAGAACGTTTAAGACGTTCCTCTCGACGCTGTTGTATCATCATATTTTAACAGGTATTATGTCTCCTCACTTGTTGATATTGTGGGATTTCTGACAGAAAACCAGCTGCCTTTAAGAAGGAAGATAGATGCTTTTGACAACATGTCAGAGGGAGGGAGCAACCTTTTTCTCTCATTACTGGACTATACAATTAAAAAGGACACAGAATTGGCAGCTGTTGTGAAAACAATCCCACGCAACACCACATACACCTGTCATTACATGCAAAATGAACTCATAAGTACACTGAGCAATGTGTTGACTGAAGCTATAGTAGAGGAGGTGGGAGACTCCTACTACACTTTGAAAGTAGATGGAACCTGTGACCCCACAGGATGTGAGAAGATATCGATGGTCATCAGATTTGTAAATGAGTAATATGAGGTCACTGAGCATCTGCTAACCATAGCAACTGCTGATAAGGGTGACACACAGACCTTAACAGACACTGTTTTGGCAGAGCTAAATGGAGCTGGACTGGACACATCAAAGATTCTGAGCCAGGTATTTGATGGAGCTGCGCTGATGTCTGGGAAACATGGTGGTGTCCAGATGCTACTACAACAGAAGCTCGGTCGTGACAAAACTTATGTACACTGTCTGAACCACCAGCTACACTTGGTGGTAGTACACACAATGTCAGCAGAGACAGCTGTAGTGGAATTTTTTCATGTATGTAATGCCCTTTATCAATTCTGCAAAAAGCCAACAGTTGCTGTGCACTATAAGGGTGTGCATCTTAAACGTCTGCTGCAGCAGAGATGGACAGGACATATCGCCACTGTGTCAGTCATCCTAAGGTTCTTTAATGACCTGACATCGCTATTGACTGAGGTTGAAACTCTATTGGCCTTTGGCACAGAGGTACGGATGGATGCTGTGGGCTTGCTACACAAAATGACTGAGCCCAGCTTGCCCTTCATTGCCAACTTGGTGCACACAGCTCTTGCCCTGCTGGATCCACCAAACAAGCTGCTTCAGAGAGAGGATGCAGACTGAATGACTGGTTTAAGTCTTGTGGCGAGTGCAACAGCTTGTGTGCGGAAACTACGCTGTGATGAGGAGCTCAATAAAGTGTGGGATGTGCCTGTAAGCGCTTCACCAGGACCCACGACCTCTGAACAGAGACGCAAAGTGGCCACCAATATGGACGAGTATGTAATTGTGGGAAAACAGCACAAAGGGATGTTGATGACAAAACGGAACTGAAGAGACTGTACTACAGCACAATTTATGCAGAGAGAAATGGACCACAGGTTCAGCGAGCGCAATTCTGAGTTTTCCCGTGCGCTTGTTGCACTGAACCTATAGAGAGTGACAAATTTGCTTCACGTGAAGGCTGTGAAGCACATCATGGATTTGATGCAATCACCTGTTGTTGAGACTGAGTACAAGGTTGCTAAACAGTTTTTCAGCTCGCAAAAACAATCTCAGCCAATCCTGGCTGGATGTGCTGGACTGTGCAGCACATCCTCTCAAAGTACCACACACATCTCGCGCAATGCCCAGTGTACTGACTGCATTTAAACATGCCTTAACATTTGGAGCCTCCACAGCCATGTGTGAGAACAGATTCTCCACTCTGAGAAACATTTTTTCAGACCACAGACGAGTAATGCTCCACAAATGAAAGGCCCAGTAGGTGCAGCTGGAGTTTTAGAGGGACTTGACAAGAAAGTGCACAACTGAGTGGAAGACACTGTTGTTAGGAGGTTCAGCAACAACACTCACCACTTCCAACTCTTCTAAAGGTAAGACATGCATTTAATTCACTTCATGGCACCAGCAGTGGCTTAATATTATGCAAAATGTGCAATGTTTGGGTCTGTCTGAATTCATCTAATTCAAATTTGGAGATTCACTATTCACATTTTTATGTTTATGTGTTGTATGAGATAGAGGTGGAGAGGTTGATGAGGGATAAGTGATGAGGAGGGAGAGAAGTGGCCTGCACGCTGGCTTTTTTCCCCAGTTTGGGTGCACAGTACACTGTGTGTGTGTGTGTGTGTGTGTGTGTGTGTGTGTGTGTGTGTGTGTGTGTGTGTGTGTGTGTGTGTGTGTGTGTGTGTGTGTGTGTGTGTGTGTTTATTTAAAAGAGATTTTGCAGAATGTTGTAAAAAGACGATTAAAACTGAACTTTCATAGATAATGCATTTTTCATTTGTTTTGGGAATCTACTTTACTTTGAATTCATAAAGAGGTAAATTCTGAGGCAGTGCGCTGTTCTGGTGGGTCAAATACAGACAAAAAGTTTACTGATTGCATCAGAAATGTACAGAGCCTCGAACACAAACTGTCTTTTATTATCATAATTGTGTGAAATGAGCTATTTGAGCCTCTCCTGTCTCTCTGTGAGTTAACAGCTGTCAGCACCACAGACAGCATTGCGTGCCACGTTTAACCATCTGGGGTCCGTCCAAGGGCATTATTGGACAGTTCACTCGCCTGGAATAAATGTTTTATTATTGCTGTTAAAAGCTCACCCTGCATCTCACAATCAAGTGGTATGTCTCTTTTTTTCAGGACAACCTGTTTTTTCAGAATATACGAGGTCTGTTATAAAAGTATCCGACCTTATGGATTTGAATCACGTGTGATTGCGTCAGCCAAGCTTGAACCCTCGTGCACATGCGTGAGTTTTTTCATGCCTGTCGGTTGCTTCATTCGCCTGTGAGCAGGCTTTGAGTGAGGTGTGGTCTACCCCTCTCGTCTATTTTTTATTACGAATAAATGTCTGAACGATTTGGATCTTTGCTGCATCATTTTTTTTCCAGAAACTGTAAGAGACCTCCAGGTGGACACGTTCAAAAAATTTATATGGCTTTCAGGGACGATTTTATGGAGATTAAACAGATTAAGGAGTGTTATTGCCCCTTTAAGGACGGCCCACAACTGCTTAGAGCGCAGCGCAGTCCCAGCGCCGATGGACAGGCTCACACCCCGCTGAAACAACTAGATCATTTCCAACGTGAAAGCTTTGTTGATCCGGGACCTCGTCTGACTTTCACAAAAAGGCAGAAGATGTGGACATCAGCACTTTTTCCGGCACATTCCCCCGTTACAGGAGTTTTTTTTCATGGAAAAAGAAGCCGAGGGACGCGGCACGGAGCCGTTCATTACGCGGGACAAAACCACCTCAGTGTTGGTCTCTCAGCATGGTTTAAAGGTGGATTTCAGACGGATTCCGGTTGCTTTCCAGTCGTGTGAATATCCGATTGTGATTGTGCATGAGCTGGACATGCCCCAACATGTCCTGTGAGGCTTCATCACAGCGTTTCGTTTCGCCATGCAGCTCCTCCGCCTTTGTTCCTCTTTCCATGACAAAAACTCCTGTAACAGTGAAATATGCCATTCATTTCTAAACTGGACGCTGTCTTGATCTGGTATGTCGTCTGACTAGCACAGGGATTGCGGAAGACGTGGACATCCGCACTTTTTCAGCACATTGAGACAGATGTGCAGAGGAGTTCGGCGCGTCATGGTGCAGCTGCTCGGTGCAAAGAAACGCTGTGATGAAGCCTCACAGGACATGTTGGGGCTTGTCCAGCTCAAGCTCAATTTCTCGGATATTCACACGACAGAAAAGCAACCGGAATCCGTCTGAAAGCCACCTGAAAGCCGTCCTGAGAGACCAACACCGAGGTGGTTTTGTGCTGCGTCAAGAGCGGCACGGTGGTGCGTCTCTCGGCTTCTTTTTCCATGAGAAAAAAAAAACTCCTGTAACGGTGGAATTTTGAACAATATATACAAAATGGTCTATGCGTTTTGTCTTTATGCCACATCTCAAAGCAATTTCTGCCTGCTATTACACAAAGCTTACAACACAAACTTTTTACCTAAATGGAGTTTGACTCTCTCTTGGAATGTGTTTCAGCATGTAAACAACCTCTCTTCACAGTTTGAGGCCCTGTTAACACCCCTCCCCCCTTCATTCAAATGTTTAATTGGCTTATTCAACAATATTCCCTGGATCCCTGAATCATTTCTCTCAGTGACAATCTTCGTTCGACCACATGAGGTTGTAAGAGACCCTCTTACTCTGATCTCCTTCATTCATATGCGCAGCGCTGCACTTTTACGCATGGAGCCAGCAGCCAGGGGGCTATAAGCGAAGTGCGCAACGCATCTGCCCATGTGTGGGTCAAACGGGGGCAAAAATCCCAGCTACCACACTCACACTGCTCCCACTGAATTTCATATACAGTAGTATTAGCGGACTGTAAAAGTTATGGCTTTTACAGGGATTGTTTCAAAGGCTTTAAGCCTTAAGCAACGCATACAATAATGACAGGGGTGCACTGTGCTGTTTTCACATGCTCAAACCGAATTTATAGGCTTGAAAGTTGGCTGAAAAGACACGATTGCAAAGCTCCGCCGAGTCCACACAAAGACAGAAAGAAGAGGAAATGTGGTCGTAAACCTCCATTCATTCTACACAATGTCACCACAGAAAAGAAAGATCCAGATGGACGTAAAAGACGGACTAATATTGTAAGTTTCTTGCACACATTTATTTTGTCAATATCCTGAAACTGTGCCGCCATTTTCGTGCATCGGCTTATGACTGTAATGTCGCGCCATGAATGACGTGATGTCTGTCAACTTATCAAAACAAACGTGACACCAAAGAAGTTATAGGTGAGACTCACCATCATTGTCGTCATTATAAAGCCGGCGGAGTAGCGATTTCTCATCCCTGCTTAGCAAATATTCTGCAATATCCACTGTTTCAGTCTCTGGACTTTGTCTAACCATCCGTCAGTTGCCTTTAAGGGGTCAGAAATTTGTTTGTCTCCAACTATCAACAATGACTGGTCATTTTCGACAGCAGCTCTCTCTTCGGCACCAATGGTAGTTTCTGTAACAATGCAGCACACGCAAGCACAGCCAGCTCTTCTTTCCGCTTCTGTTCACTGCCGTACGTAGTCCTGGTTGTAACAGGCAATCTGCAGAGCTTACAAAAACACTTTAAATTGTCATCTTTCCAACGGTTGAAATGATCCAAAACACAGCACTCCTCACTGCTTTCCGCCGCCATAGCTTGTGGGTTGGTAGTCGAACAATTTAGCCTACCCATAATGCACCGTGCGGCCTGAGATGCGCACTTCGCTTATTCAGACCACATTCACATGCCACAGAGTAACACATTACACCTAGAAATGATCTTTGGGATACCATGTGAGACTGTTCTGCCCTACAATTGGATATTGGAAAACCATGTGACGGTGAACCAATTCCAATTGGACATTGCGCACGTCATCACACAGCTTCTATGAGGAGTACAAAGATGGTGGAAGGCTGGCCGAAAGTCCGCAGAGTTAACTTTTCAGCAAAAAAAGTCAGTTTCTATCTTATATCAGAAAAAAGTTATTTATAATTTAGTAAAACGTGTACCTAGGCCCCAGAGGGTTAAGAATAAACTTCAGTATTGTCACGTTTCCACAGTAAAGATTCCACTGATTTGACCACACGCATCTTGGCGAGCTGTGACTCTTACACTCATCACTATTGCCAACACACTGCAAAGCAGAACAACAGAAAATCAAATGTGCGCTCATGCGCAAACACACGCACACACACACACATACACACCAAAACCAGACACAGTCAGTAATACACAGCAGAAAGGGAATGCAGCAGTGGCCGTAACATATTCACATTGTGTTCTTGATCAGCAGTTTGTGCTTCCCCCAAGTTATTGTATGCCCCCATTAGATCTGTTCTGTCCCCGACTCTGGTCATAAGTGATTTTGACATGTGAGATGTTCATAGTACTTTGCGGTCCAGAAGAGGTCACCTCGAGGCACTGGTTTGGAATCTCTCTGATTCACATATGTCCCAAAGGTGGATGGTTTAACAACTCCATTTCCTTTCCTTTGGTGATGAGGGTTTACACATGTGGACCATGCAGAGTGAGCTTTGTTGCTTATTTCACTTTTGCAGACATGTAAAATGACAGCAGGTAGCTCAGTGGAACAGCTGTCGATATGCAGACTTGAGTTTACTGCATTGACTAATCAAGCTACTTGTGTGTGTCCTTGGAAAATATCCCTCATCTGCATTGTCCCACTCAACTTAGCTGTAAATAGAAATTGGCCTTGGATGAGGAAGTAACCTGTGACGGACAAGAATCCCACAGGCTTTCATCTGTTTCATGCTGCACTTAACACGGGCACCAATCACCCTCAGGGCCCATAAAGAAGTGAAAAAAGTAATAAAGGAAGACTATCTTCAATGAATGGCATTGTTTTGCTATATAAATACATTTACAATTATTTTTGCAATTGCAACTGTGAATCCTTAACATGCTAGCCTCAGCATAATTATGTGTTATGTAGGAGTTTCAAACTAAAAGTCTGAAAAAAGTTTGAAAAGACCCAACTTTATCTAAAGTCTGGGTCTTATCCTGCATATTCATATTGTCAATTGTGTCAGTAGCATGGCTTCAGTAGAGGATCACCCGTCTGAGGCTGGTCTACTTGAGAATTCTTTCTCAAATCATGAGTTTTTCCTTACCACTGTTGCCTGTGTCTTTGCTCTAGGGGTTGGTAAGGTTAGACGTTACTTGTGTGAAGACTCTTGATGGAACTTTGTTGTGATTTGGCGCAATACAAATTAAATAAATTGAAATAAATTGAAAGTGAATTGAAAAAGTGCATCAGTGTCATGATGTATATTATGAACTACTGGGAACATAGGTTTGGATGACAGCAGAATAATTGTACATAAGTCATGCTACATATCTGGACTACTCGCTGAATATGAAAGAAAATTGTTGAATGCAAGAATTTATTTTGAATCATTGTAGAACCTAAAGCTCTGGTCCCACTGAATAATGAAGGATGAATAATGAGCCACGTAGCATGCTTTTTTTTGGTACGAGTCCAGTTATTCAACAATCGTGGAAGAATATTGGCTCTAAGAGGATCTTAGAGGCAGAATATTTGGCTAACGAGATTCATCTCTGAGTGTGGCGCTATTTTCAAAAAGTTCAAAATTTAGCAATAACAACATGGGGCAGTTTGTTTATGAGGTACTACAAGGATAAACTATGATTTTAGAGGCATGTTTGTGGTGAGAACAAGGCTGTTAAAAGCCTATTATCCACGTACCTGGCAGCTACGAGGACAGGACAGGATATTTTGGCTTTGCAACTTCATTGTGACAATCTCATCTGCTTTGTGCGCTGGACACTGTACATAGAATAATTATTTTGTAGTGGATTAATGATTTTGCTGTCAGAGTGGCAGTTGAAAACACCTCTAAACGCTTCTGGAATCACAGAGGACTGTTTCATCTGGACCCTTTTTTCCTGTCTCTGTCTCGTGTTCTGAGGTGGAGAACATATTTGTAACAACTTAAAAGAAATTTATTTGTAATAGTTCTATTGTAAAAACATTTGCATGTTCATTCATTCTTTATAAACAGCTGTAAAAGTATGTTTTACAGCTGCAAGACAAGCATTTATGCTGAATGCCAGCTTGCAAAAGAGTGATTTTGCAGACAATAACAGGCGAACACAAAGTTAAAAGGTGGATCCCCGGTGTCAAAATGAAGACGAGCATTTATGCAGAATGCAAGAGCACAAAAGAACGATTTTGCAGACAATAACGGACAAACACAAAGTTAAAAGTTGGATCACCAGTGAGCCGGGGAAGAAATAAAGCCAGTGAGAAGAATCACATTTAATGACTCTGAAACACAGGTAAACTGCAGCTTAGCGCACAGATGCGCATACAGGCTGAACTGTGCAGGAGTGTCTTCTTTGGACCATGTTTAAAAAATGTGACAACATCTTGAATATATGCTCTGAAACCCACACGTTAAAGGGACCAAGTGTGGGAGGGCTGGAGGTTTGAACCAAACCCATGCCTAAACATGCACCAACGTTGCATTACATGGTGCTACATGGATCATATGTGGTGACACGAGCCACTCGAGGCTGGACGGGGCTCAAATGTTCATCTGATTTTTAAAAAGTAACAGTTTGCATCATGTGTCATGCTTAGTTCATGTTCCAGGGTAACATGCTGTATGTCACATGTCATAGTATCCAATGCACAGTGACCTTGTTTGACCTTTACTTTGGAGACCAAGCATTCAGCATTGTCAAAACTATTCCATTTATTAATCCTATTACCTCAACCAATAATTTGCATCATTTTTTACCAAAATGAGAGCAACTCTTTACCTTTTGACCCCTGTACAAACTGAAATTGACCTTTGTCACTATTCTTGACATTTTTACCCCAAAACTCCATAACATTAAGTCATAGATAGCCCAAACTATACCTTTTTGGAATCTTTATAATCAGACAAGTAATGTGATGACTGGAGCATTTTTGAATTTTGACCCCTGTGTAATTCTTCAACTGACCCCTACCTGACCACCTATTGAAACTTCAAGTGGCCAGTTTTTTTTTTTTGTTTGTTTGTTTTTGTTTTAAGTGTAGTGTCTAAACTGTATTTGTGCTGAATTTGATGCTTGTATCACCATTTGAAGGATTGTTTCAGTTATCTGCTGCACTAATAAGCTAACAGAGCATGAACCAACCAGCTGCTGTTAGCTTAAACATGTGTACATAAGACAACCTGAATTAAAGGAGAAATGCTGCTTTCAACAACCTGGACCTCATTTCTGGCATAAAATATGGTCGTATACTCATCATTATTATCACTTACTGAGACATTGCTGGGCATAGATTTACATTTACGCTCCCTGTCTATACCTGCCCGCTGTAGCGGGTGGGTATCCCAATACCTACCCATTGTGCACAAACTGATGACGTCATATCATGCGCAACCCAAGAATTGTCCGCAGACGATAACATGAAAAGGCAAGAGGTGTGTTGGTCCCAATATGGATATTCCAGATGATTTTATCATGGATAGTCTGACAATGAACAGCAGCTAAAGCAGCCAGGTTGATGAGGATGACCTGGTGAATTTGGAGAGCAGCGCGGTTCCAGCCAACACGACAAAATTTAAAGTGAGCCAAATTTTTATGTTCGCGTTTGCTGTGTGTCGTGCGTTTTGAAATTACATTAAATATTGTTAATGTGATTCCACATATTGTATATCTCAGTAAGTGTTAATAATGCAAATAACATGCAGTTGTCGTGCGGTATGCATTTTCAGAGTCCCTCCATCCATGCTCTGTCGTCCGCAATGAACGATATTCGCCCTGGTCGAACATGGGTTAATATCGGTCATTTAGCACCATGCTGGTGACCCTGACCAACTATACCACTCAAGGGTCAAATGCATACCGCCCTCCAAAAGCATGTTATTGTATTAATATAAGTTTGGTGTGATCAGAAGTCCATAGTTCAAATGACGTGTTCAATTCAAATCTGAGGCCTTCTACTAAGGTGGATTAGAACTTTTTGTGGTACACAGCACCAACTACTGGACAGGAGGAACCTAGCAGACAATGTGACTCACTAATTTCAAAATACAGCTCTTTCAACCACATGTGCGGTGCCGTGACATTCCAATCATCTGTGTCCAATCAGATTTCAGGGGAGTCCAGTGAAACCCTGGCCTCTGCTCTAGCTCCACCCATGCCAGGAAGTGTTCAACATTTGACATTTCCTGTTTCACTGTGACTGAAAATTTGTCACTTCCTGTTTGAGTGTGAGCTTGCCACTGAGTTCCCACGAGCTTCCATGGGATCTCGTCTGTCAATCCAGGAAGTGTTTGGCATTTGAACATTTCCTGTTTTACTGTGGATTCAAAATTTGGCACTTCCTGTTTAGGACTCCCTGTACCATGCTCGATGCTTCAGTGGGACTGAGTCTTAAGACCGAAAGGTTGTTGCAGGAGACCCAATATCTGTAATGACCAGCTGTTGATGTGAAGCTGGATCTGAGTTGGGCCCTGTTCTAAGAAACAACGTAAAGTTCAACGCATGGTACTCTGCGGTGCACCCAGAAAGTATTCACAGCACCTCACTTTTTCCCACATTTTGTGCAGACTTGTTCCAAAATGGATAACATTCATTTGTTTTCCTCAAAATTCTACACACAATACCCAATAATGACTATGTGAATAAGTTTTGAAATTTTTGCAAATTTATACAGTGAGGAAAATAAGTATTTGAACACCCTGCAATTTTGCAAGTTCTCCCACTTAGAAATCATGGAGGGGTCTGAAATTTTCATCTTAGGTGCATGTCCACTGTGAGAGACATAATCTAAAAATAAATAAATAAATAAATAAAAAATCTGTAAATCACAATGTATGATTTTTTAATAATTTATTTGTAAGTTACTGCTGCAAATAAGTATTTGAACACCTGTGAAAATCAGTTAATATTTGGTAGAGTAGCCTTTGTTTGTAATTACAGAGGTCAAATGTTTCCTGTAGATTTTCACCAGGTTTGGACACACTGGAACTGGGATTTTGGTCCACTCCTCCATACAGATCTTCTCCAGATCTTTCAGGTTTGGAGTTTCAGCTCCCTCCAAAGATTTTCTATTGAGCTCAGGTCTGGAGACTGGCCAGACCACTCCAGGACCTTGAAATGTTTCTTATGGAGCCCCTCCTTAGTTGCCCTAGCTGTGAGTTTGGGGCTATTGTCATGCTGGAAGAACCAGCCATGACCCATCTTGAGTGTTCTTACTGAGGGAAGGAGGTTGTTTGCCAAAATCTCACAATACATGACCCCATCCATCCTCCCTTCAATACCGTGCAGTCGTCCTGTCCCTTTGCAGAAGAGCACCCCCAGAGTATGATGTTTCCTCCCCCATGCTTCACGGTTAGGATGGTTTTCTTGGGATTGTTCTCATCCTCTAAAGATGGTAAGTGGCGTTGATTCTAAAAAGCTCTAGTCTGGTCTCATCTGACCACATGACCTTCTCCCATGCCTCCTCTGGATCATCCAGATGATCATTGCTGAACTTCAAATGGGCCTGGACATGTGCTGGCTTGAGCAGGGGGACCTTGCTGCCCTACAGGATTTTAAACCATGACAGCATCATGTGTTACTTATGTAATCTTTGTGACTGTAGTCCCAGCTCTCTTCGGGTCATTGAGCAGGTCCTACTGTATAGTTCTGAGCTTTCTCAGAATCATCCTTACCCTACAAGTGAGATCTTGCATGGAATCCCAGACTGAGGGAGATTGACAGTCATCTTGTGCTTCTTCCACTTTCTAATAAATAATCATAACAGTTGTTGTCTTCTACCAAGCTGCTTGCCTGTTGTCCTGTAGTCCATCCCAGCTTTGTGCAGGTCAACAGTTTTGTCCCTGGTGTCCTTAGACAGCTCTTTGGTCTTGGCTATGGTGGACAGGTTGGAGTGTGATTGATTGAGTGTGTGAACAGGTGTCTTTTATACAGGTAACAAGTTCAAACAGGTGCAGTTAATACAGGTAAAGAGTGCAGAATAAGAGGGCTTCTTAAAGAAAAATTAACAGGTCTGTGTGAGCCAGAATTCTTGCTGGTTGGTAGGTGTTCAAATCCTTATTTGTGATTTCCGGATTTTTTTTTTTTTTTTTTTTTAGATTATGTCTCTCACTGTGGACATGCACCTAAGACCCCTCCATGTTTTCTAAGTGGGAGAACTTGCAAAATCGCAGGGTGTTCAAAGACTTATTTTCATCACTGTATGTATACATGTACATAAGTATTCACAACTTTTGCCGTGCTCCTCAAAATTGGATCCTATTTCCACTGATCATCCTTGACATGTTTCTGCAGCTTAACTGGAGTCCACCTGGGTTAAATTCAGTTGACTGGACATAATTTGTCAAGGCACACTCCTGTCTACATATAATGTTCCACAGTTGATAGTGCATGTCACAGCACAAACCTAGCATGAAGTCAAAGGAATTGTCTGCAAACCTCCCTCCAAGACCATATTGTCTCAATGCACAAATCTGGGGACAGAAACATTTATGCTGGATTTATGGTCCCAATGAGCACAGTGGCCTCCATCATCCATAAATGGAGGAATTTTAGATCCACCAGGACTCTTCCTAGAGCTGGCAGACCATCTAAACTGAGCAATCTCAAGACAAGGACCTTAGAGAGAGAGGTGACCAAGAACCCAATGGTCACTCTGTCAGAGCTCCAGCATTCCTCTGTGGAGACAGGAGAACTTTCCAGAAGGACAACCATCTATGCAGCAATCAAACAATCAGGCATGCATTCTCGATGGGCCAGTTGGAAGCCTCTCTTTAGTAAAAGGCACATGGCAGCCCACCTGGAGTTTGCCAAAAGGTGCCTGAAAGACTCTCAGACCAGAAGAAATAAAATTTTCTCATCTGATGAGGCAAAGATTGAACTCTTTTGCATGAATGTCAGGTTTCACATATGGAGGAAATCAGGGAGATAAGTCAGGATTGAGGGAAAGATTAATGCAGCAAGGTGCAGAGACATCCTGAATGAAAACCTGCTTCAGAGCACTCTTGACCTCGGACTGTGGAAGCAGTTCATCTTTCAGCACAACACTGACCCTAAGCACACAGCCAAGATGTCAGTGGAGTGGCTTCTGGACAACTCTGTGAATGTACTTGACTGGCCCAGCCAGAGCCCAGACCTGAATCTGATTGAACATCTCTGGAGAGGTTTGAAAATGGCTGTGCACCAACACTCCTTATCCAACCTGATGGAGCTTGAGAGGTGCTGTAAAGAGGAATGAGCAAAACTGCCCAAAGATAGGTGCACCAAGTAGACTTGAGGCTGTAATTGCTGCCAAAGGGGCGTCAACAAAGTGTTCGGCAAAGGGTGTGAATACTTACGTACCTGTGATTTCTTCCTCTTTTTTTTTTTTTATAAATTTGCAAAAAAAAAAAAAAAAAAGTGTTTTAAGGACAATTTTGAGGGGGGAAAATCTAATTTACTCCATTTTGGTATGAGACTGTAACATAAAATGTGGAAATATTGAAGCGCTGTGAATACTTTCTGGATGCATCGTATTTAGCAAAGAACTCATACAAAAAGCTGATTGTTGCTGGTGAATTACATTCTTTGTTTTTACATTTTTTCTTCTGAGTACCAAACAAAAAGGTGGTGATCAGGGAGAAGTATTGAAAAAATGTTCAAAAGTGCAACAACTATCATACTGGCTAGCCATCATGTGCCTCTTACTTTTATTTAAATGGGATTTACTGTCAAATATAATTATAACAGAGTCAGCTCAGTTCATGTCTGACAAGATGTGCTGGTGCTGCGCTTAGCCATATCCATCAAACACCTGAAATACCCTGTGTCTTAGATGGCAACTATTTAAATTTCCACCTGCCCTAAGTAGCCATCTACTGGTCCAGTATATGTCGCAGCCAAGTGATACATAGACATCCACTTGGCCTTTTTCAGTTGCTGGAGTCTTCAACACTGATGCATCTACACACTGGTGGGGCACTACATGGCCAAAATATCATAGCTGACCTCCTCCCACAATACAAGTGGTAACCCTCATCTGAATTTCCCTAAGTTACTGCTGGTTTTACCACAAAGTCATTCGAGTTGTGTCAAATAATCTTTCATCTAAAGTATTTGCCTTGTCTTGAAACAATTTTGTACAGCAACAGGGTACCAAAACATTCTCTGCAAGAATCTTATTGTTGATGTCTTTTTTCCAACCCTTGAATGGTAAAGTTGGTCACGGTCAGCACTATGGGGCTAAATAATCACAGCAAACCTTCAATTGTAATGGAACTTGTCAAAAAGTGATGTAAAATTGAAGCAGGAAGACTGATGGATACAGCAAGTGAACATCTGTGATTTATTTGAAAGAACTGGGCATATTTCACAGAAAGCTTTTGTGTGATATCTGCTGGAGACAGGTAAGACAACACTTGTACACCAGTCGGCCCAGTAGAGTATATTCTGGCTTTCTCAGGCAGGGGCATAAAAAGTTGGTCTGTTATTTATATGTGATTTATGAAGCATTGTTGCTAAAGGGTAGTATCTTGCTTGGCTGTGACAGCTTGTGAACCGAATTTGAGAGTGATTTTGCAAAATTTAATACGACTTTTGTGGGGTGTCACTATCTCCTTGCATGAATCACAGGGTGTTGTTCCCATGTCAGGTGAAGTTTAAACTGTTTGAAATATTGCACAGCAACACATTTTATGTACCCCCCCCCCCCCCCCCCCCCCCCCCCCCAAAAAAAACACCTCCGTGTTGGAAACCATTCAGAAGATTCAGACGGCTTTCGATGGCTTTTAAGTCGAGTGAATATCAGAGAAATTGTGTAACAGCTGGACATGCCACAACATGTCCTGTGAGACTTCCAACACGGAGGTGTTTTTTTTGTTGCGCGCAATGAGCGGCTCCGTGCCGACGCGCGAAATCCTCCAAACGTCTTTCCTTACAAAATCTCCTGTAACAGTGGAATGTGCCGCAAAAGTGCTATGTCCAGCTCTCTTGCCATTTCTGTGGTAGTCACACGATGTCCCGGATCAACACAGCGTTCAGTTTAGAAATGATCTGGTCGTTCCAGCCTGTCGATGGCCGCTTGGTGCGTCGCGCGCCCTCCCCGCTGTGGGCCGTCTTTAAAAAGGTTTTAACACTCCTTAATCCGTGTGACGCCGACAGAATCTTCACCAAAATCCATATGAATCTTTCGACTGGTTTCCAACTGGCTGTCTCTAACAGTTTCTGAAAAAAATTTCATGGAGCAAAGCGGCAGTCTCTCAGCCATTTCACTGACAATAAAAATCCGACGAGGGAGGTGGACCAGTGCTCACTCAAAGCCTGCTCACAGGCAAATGACGCAACCGACAGGTGTGAAAAAACTCACGCATGCGCACGAAGGTTCAAGCTTGGCTGATGCAATCACACATGATTCAAATCCATATAGTTTTTGAAAAAAATAAAAAGGTCCGTTACTATTTGGACAAACCTCGTATACTATTGTTCAGATTGTTTCATAGCAGTTACATTAAAAAATAAAGCACTATGAGACAAAGTTCAACACAACCCTGCAGGAAGGCTTTTGTATGAATGTAGCTGAAGCAGACCCTCTATCTCTCTCTCTCTATCTCTCTCTGTCAGCAAATGAATGGTTTTGAAAATACATGTCATTTGAAATTTCAGGTTCTTCCATTTCCAAATTGTTGGACTGGTGGTTATCAAGGACATTGCTTTTGTTTTACAAAATCTCAAGAATAAAAAAATATATAAGATGGGAAAGGCCCTTCTGAGCCAATAAACAAATATTTTTAGGAGTGTTTGATGTTGCCCAATTACTAAAACATATTTGAGGAATTTACTGATTGATACATACATACATACAAGCGTGTTGCCCATGGGGATGCACGAGCTCCAGATTGGTAAGTGTTTATAATATAGGTAGCTGACATTTTTCAAGGGTGATAATAAATTACGCAAAGTTTCTATAATAATTTGGAATGGCGTGAGTCCAGAATGTAATTATCAACATCCATTGTTCACTTTTATTACATAATATCCATAATTTCCTCCAAAAATATTAGTTCTATTAATGTTCCATTTTTGCGGCGTTTATGCTTGACCCAAAATACATAAGCAAACCAAACAGCAAATGTCAGCTCTCCCCAGTTTCTCTGTGTTCGAAGGTACACACACGCATGCAGGGATACATGTACACAGAGGCCACTTCGCTTTTAATGTATGGATGATTTACCGCCCCCTGCTGGAATAGTGTGTGAGGCCAGAAATTAATTGTCAACATCCATTGTTCACTGTTATTACCCAATATGCCTACTTTCTCCAAAAATATTAGTCCTATAACCTTTCTGTTTTTGTGGCATTCACCCTTGACCCAAAATACATAAGCATACCAAACAGCAAATGTCAGGTTTCCTTAGTTTATCTGTGATCGAAGCCATGCACACACACACACACACACACACACACACATGCATGTACACACACATACATGTACACAGAAGCCACTTGGTTTTTAATATATACTGAGAGATACTCAGACAGTGTATGAACACCTACTGAAACACAACCTGAGGAATTTGCCAATTGAAATAGAAAAAAAAAAAAAGACTCTTGGATTTTCTATCTAGCCTGTGCATATCATGAGTTCACCTGCTGAAGCGAGAAAATATAACAAGATAGATAGACCCTGCTGATTGCTTTTTGCCCAGTCTCAACTTGCTCTCTCTCATGTAAATTATTCAACAACTGGAGGATGGAGTGGAAAGGTAGATTAGAGAGATTTCCTAAAATGAGTGCTCTGCACTTGGCTGTGGATCGGCCCACATCACCTGTACACACCTCAGACTTTCATGGTAACTCTGGTATGAATTATGAGAGCAGCAGCAGCCCCCTGCTATACAGGCTGAGACCTTTCAGACTGGTGGTTGTCAGGTTTGTGCTTTCATATTTTCTGTCCACTCATTTCTCTGAGTCCCTCTTTGCCCTCTGTCAATACTGGTAGAATAGTTTTTGAAAGATAATGATACTGGGAACATGCCCATGGCATAAAAGCTTTTGATGTCTTACTATTCTGAGGAGTGGCTCTTATTCACCTACATGCATGGTGATCTATCACCTCATGAAAGCATTTGTATTGCACTCTCTCTAGCAAATGTCCAGCAGTCTAACACAGAGGTGATATTCAAATGCATCCATCCTTTTTGCAGTTCGTGATGTTAGAGTCCAGTTTTCATGAAAATGTGAGGGATTTAAACCATTTCAGTTTCGCTGGGAGGCTGGTAGAGTTGCTTTAGCAGATGTTGTTCAATATAATGGTTGTAAAGTGCTTTTACACTTCAACATTTTGGTTCTGAATTCAAGGGTTTTCAATTTGGTCTGAAGGATGTGAAAGCTGCCACGGTCAAAGGTCCAAGAAAAACCTCACTGATTGTTGGTTCAACCGAAATAATTGTTTTTTGCCCAATTAAAACACACCCATAACTTAATGGATTTACTGCAGCTAACTTTCCATTACAGATTTGTGCAAAAGTTAAGCATTATTTTCAGAATATTAACTAAAAACTATAGTGGAATGACACCTTTTCCATTGAGTGTTGGAAAGCGACTACTAGGTTTTGTCCTCTTATGATAACTGTCATTCCAGAGAGGCTCTCAGCAGACCTATAATTCCAATACTCATGCTGATGGATTGGTTAGTCTTGATAAATGTTGCCATTTTGGTGTTTTTTTTTTTTTTTTTTTTTTAATCTAAGGGCTCTGTCCCACTGGGGAGAGGATTAATTGCGCATGAATTGAGTATACAAATTGCGGGAGTCCATTGTCGTCAGCAACAAAAATGGTCAAAAATGACAAATGTCCCAGTATGAATTATGGATATATTAATAATATATAGCGAATATATGATGAACAATCACGGTTATATAACGCATGTAGTGAGGAAACTGATCCGACACATTGAGATTATCACGGTAGTATTACGGGTGTATTATGAATGCATAGCGCACGTGTTGCACATGCACGGCATCTGCATTGTGGTCATAAAAGAAGCGCACTCGGGCCATCGGCATCACTATTCACACCAACAATACAGCTTCTGGAGCATTTGCTGGACTTGGACAAGTTGATCACAGAGTGTTGTCATGTGTGTTGTGTGGGCCGCCAGAAGAGGAGGTACTGCTGGCCCACCACCGAGGGCGCCCTGCCTGAAGTGCGGGCTTCAGGCACGAGAGGGCGCTGCCGCCACGGACACAACCGGGAGTGACAGCTGTCACACATCAACTCATGACAGCTGTCACCCATCATTTCATCACTCCATAAAAGCCGGATGTCATCTCCACCTCACTGCCGAGATATCATCTACCTGTGAAGGTAACATTCTCTGCTGTATCTGAACTTAACACTGACTTTATAGTCTGAACTTCTTTGCAGCCGTTTTCCTGTGGGTGTTGCCTTAGCTGTGGGATTGGCGTTTTGGTGTGATCAGCGACGGCTTCGCTTCACACCCCAACCAGATAAGTGGTTAACAGGAGCTGCACGAGTGTGTGATTAGAGGTGGAGGTGACTTTCCACCTTCTGACTGTTTTTGTTACTGGGTGTGCACACACCCACATCTCACTGTTTGTGCTCCTCGCCAGCAGTACCAGATCCGACAGTCGGGGACGGTGATCACCTGGGAATTCGGGACTTGGCGGCTCCAGTATTCACCAGGTTCGGTGGCGGCGGAAATCGTGTGGTTCCGGCTCTTCTCAGGACAGACGTCTTCTATCCTCGAGCCTGCCCACACGTCACCTTTGTGTATTGACTGCTATTAGATTCTGAGATTGTCTGTATATTCGTTGTGCACATTCACAACATTAAATTGTTACCTTTTGGCTCATCTATTGACCGTTCATTTGCGCCCCCTGTTGTGGGTCCGTGTCACTACACTTTCCCCAACAATGTGAGGGGTAACTGTTCATGAGTTTGGGGAGCGGGAGGGAGGAAGCTGCTTGGAGTGTGAGACTGTTTTTTTTTTTTTTTTTTTGAGTGAGTTGTGGCTAAACAACAACTCTTCGTTTTGTTGGTGTTAAATAAAAGTCCTGGATTGCAGCAGCTACGTCTTTGTGGATTTACACAGCCGGACCGGCACTGACTGGCAGGTATGTCGCTTTCTGCCTCATATAGTACTTTGGGTGTACGTGATGTGTTTGTTATGCACTCACAGATTGTCCGCAAATCAGCTGCAAAGCAGATGTAATAACAACGCTTTATTCGTGGCCAATTTGTATGCATTCGCTACAACATATTTTAGTTTGTGATGTGGACATGATGGGCACACAATATATCTGTTTTACACACTGTTCTGGTCTGCTGCCAAGCCGCAATACCCCGTCAGTTGCAGATATCAGCAGTTAACGGCAGATATACAGCGCATAGAGTGAGTATGTATTGTGTATGAATTGAGTGTATATGGAGTATGTAAGGTGGATGTCATCCACATTCAGATTTTTGAACAGCTCAAAAATCCTGGCTGCAGACATGATGCGGATGATCACGGGCGTGTTCAGATGACGGCCGACTCATACAGGCATGTTACATGGATATTGCGGATGTTTGGCGAATATGGGCCAATTTTGTGCGCAATCCATAAACAAATCCTTCTAAACGCCAGTGGGACAGGGCCCTAAAATTGCCATAGTCCAGCATGGTGGCTTTCTGGTTACCGCTGTTGCCTCACACTGAGAAGGACCTAGGATCACTTCCCACCTGGGCCTTTCTGTGTGGAGTCTGCATGTATGGGCTCCCTTTGGGTACTCCAGCTTCCTGAGTTCTGAGTTTGTCTGTCTATATGTGGCCCTGTTATAGCCTGGCAGGATGTACCCTACGTCTTGCCCAGTGCCTGCTGGGATAGGCTCCAGCACCCCCGTGACCCTTGACTGGAGCAAGTGGGTATAAAAAATTAATGAATGTTTTTTGTCTGTCTCTATGTGGCTCTACAATATACTGGCGGCCAGTCCAGTGTGTGCTCGGAGCTTCACTCAATGACTGCTTGGATAGGCTCTAGTTCCCCATGACTCTTAATTGGAATAAGCAAGTATACCAAATGAATATTTCTGTAACATCATCTCATATAAAATTTACCAAGCTCTGCATGTCTTACTCCGCACGTCATGCCATGTATTTTAGAATGTCATGTGACACTTTCTAAACCATGCACTCAAAAAATTGACTAATTAGACTGGATTCCCATCTAATAAATATATGTAGTACCAACTAAATTTAATTAAATTATCTTACATGGATGTGCTTTATTTGAGATGGGGCTACATATATCTATTAGATTGAAATCCTGCACATAACTGAATCCAGTTCATCCAATGAGTATTTCTTTTTTTTTTTTTTTTTTTTTTTTTTGAGTGTGTGACCTATAATAGCAGAAAAAAAGTGTTTCTGTTGCAGTGTTGTGGAATATGGCATTTCCAAATCATCTGAATATGGCATTTCCAAATCATTTGACCCCCTAGAAAAACAGAGCTTAACAATTGGTACAGAAACATTTGTCTGCCATTATAGAGGTCATAAGTTTCCTGTAGTTTCCTGTAGTTTTCACACACTGTAACAGGGATTTTGGTCCACTCCTCCATACAGATCTTCTCCAAATCTTTCAGATTTGGAGTTTCAGCTCCCTCCAAAGATTTTCTATTGAGTTCAGGTCTGGAGACTGGCCAGGCCACTCCAGGACCTTGAAATGCTTCCTGGGGAGCCCCTCCTTAGCCCCTGGCTGTGTGTTTGGGGTCATTGTCATGCTGGAAGACCCAGCCATGACCCATCTTCAATGCTCTTACTGAGGGAAGGAGGTTGTTTGCCAAATCTCACAATACATGACCCCATCCATCCTCCCTTCAATACGGTGCAGTCGTCCTGTCCCTGTTGGAGAAGAGCACCCCCAGAGTATGATGTTTCCACCCCCATGCTTCAGGGTTGGGATGGTTTTCTTGGGGTTGTTCTCATCCTCTAAACATGGTAAGTGGAGTTGATTCCAAAAAGCTCTATTCTGGTCTCATCTGACCACATGCCCTTCCCCCATGCCTCCTCTGAATCATCCAGATGGTCACTGGTGAACTTCAAATGGGCCTGGACATGTGCTGGCTTGAGCAGGGGGACCTTGCTGCCCTGCAGGATTTTAAACCATGACAGCATCATGTGTTACTAATGTAATCTTTGTGACTGTGGTCTCAGCTCTCTTCAGGTCATTGACCAGGTCCTCCCGTGTAGTTCTGAGCTTTCTCAGAATCATCCTTACCCCACAAAGTGAGATCTTGCATGGAATCCGAGGCCGAGGGAGATTGACAGTCATCTTGTGTTTCTTCCACTTTCTAATAAATAATCATAACAGTTGTTGTCTTCTACCAAGCTGCTTGCCTTTTGTCCTGTAGTCCATCCCAGCCTTGTGCAGGTCTACAGTTTTGTCCCTGGTGTCCTTAGGGTGACCTTAGACTTGGCTATGGTGGACAGGTTGGAGTGCGATTGATTGAGTGTGTAAACAGGTGTCTTTTATACAGGCAACAAGTTCAAACAGGTGCAATTAATACAGGTAAAAAGTGCAGAATAAGAAAAATTAACAGGTCTGTGAGAGCCAGAATTCTTGCTGGTTGGTAGGGGATCAAATACTTATTTAATGCAATAAAATGCAAATTAATTATTTAAAAATCATACAATGTGATTTTCTGGATTTTTTTTTAGATTCTGTCTCTCACAGTTGAAGTGTGCCTACGATAATAATAACAGAACTCTCCATTCTTTGTTGGTGGGAAAACCTGAAAAACTGACTGGGGGTCAAATACTTATTTTCCTCACTGTTCATAAAGTCATATCCCATCCCACTGATTCACGTGAGCTTTGACCCTGAGAGATCAATGTCAAAGTCATAGTTGTTTAACTCAAACAGTGTGTAGCCAAGATGGATTAAATAAGGTGGAAGTGTTGTATGTTTTTCAGGAATAAGGTGGTTCAATTTTGGACAGAATTGGTCAAATGCCAAGGCCACATAGAACTAAATATTATGATATCACTGAATCACAAAATTGCATGAATGTATGTAAAATATTTTGAGAAAGGCATGCAGGTTACATTCTTTTATAGGATTTCAGCCCAGTCTCACACTTTTAGTGTTAACATCATGAAATGCATCACATTTTTGTGATGCAGTCAAGTTTAGTTCATTATTGTTAAGCTACCCCTAACCCTAACAATACCCCAAATTTAATGATATGTTTTCGTGACGGTATCACAAACTAATAGATTAAATCACTTTTAGTGATGCCATCACAAACTAGCATGAGATCAGGTTGAGGACTTATATGTATCGTTTTTGAGTTAATTAATAATCAACTTAGATTTTTGGGGCTAGACATTGCCACAGAATTCCTGAGTTGTTTTATTATTCAATATTCAGTTACATCTTTTAAGTTTTGATATTTCATATAAATATTACATCTAACTGCCACATTTGTATTCTTCACAGATGGAAAAAAACGTGCATTGAACAGAAAAATGTTTTATAATATTAATTATATATCACTTTTCAGCTGTGCA
The DNA here is from genome assembly GCF_902500255.1 of Thalassophryne amazonica. Lineage (NCBI taxonomy): Eukaryota > Metazoa > Chordata > Actinopteri > Batrachoidiformes > Batrachoididae > Thalassophryne > Thalassophryne amazonica. Next base: position 33,438,418 of record NC_047110.1, on the reverse strand, counting down.
CAAACTGGTGCACAAAATCATAAAGCCATAGTTTATGGCATGGCACAGACTTGCTTTAAGTGCAGAGCAGTAATGTTTAGAACAGAAACACCTGTTGAGAACGAGACTTAACCTGTGTGTGTAGAAATAGTATCACCACTTGACTCATCCCTTATCATGTTGGCATTATTTTGTGTGATTCCAGCACTGTATTGTTTTGTAACCACACACAATAACATATGCATGGATATTGTTTCCTGTCATGTTTCTTTGTGCATATGAACATCATAACTCAAAAAGATTTTATCAGCTTTGGACCAGATTAGGTGGAATCAACACCATCATCCCCGACATTATCTACAAAAAACTTCTCCGACCTCTCTGTGCCAGCTGCCACCTGTCAGTGGATCTCCAACTTCCTGACGGACAGGACACAGCAGACAAGGCTCGGTTGCATCACATCCAGCACACGGGCAATCAGCACTGGCGCTCCTCAAGGGTGTGTGCTCTCCCCACTGCTCTTCTTCCTCTATACAAATGACTACACCTCACTGAACACCTCTGTTAAACTCCTGAAGTTTGCGGATGACACCACCATCTTGGTCTCATCCAGGATGGTGATGAGGCTGCATACAGACAAGAAGTGGAACAGTTGGTCCTCTGGTGTGGTCAGAACAACCTGGAGCTGAACCTGCTCAAGACTGTGGAGATGATAGTAGAATTCAGGAAGAACCCACCAACCACCCCTCCCCCATCCTCAACAACAACACTGTGCCTATTATGGACACTTTCAAGTTCCTGGGATCCACTATCTCTCGAGATAAATAAAATAAATGGACTGCATTTATATTTATATGCTTTACATCTGCATCAGACGCTCCAAGCGCATTACACATCAATGCCTCACATTCACCCCGATGTCAGGCTGCTGCCATGCAAGGCACCCACTACACACCGGGAGCAACTAGGGGAGTCAAGGACCTTGCAAGGTCAAGGTCCCACCAACCAGTGTTTTCCCACCAATAAAGAATGGAGAGGTCTGGCCTGATTTTCCGGTCAGGCTAGGATTTGAACTGAGGATCCTCTGTTCTCAAGCTCAACTCTTAACCACTAGACCATCACCTTCCTGATCTGATGTGGTCCTCCACATAGACTCCATCAGGATAAAGGCACAGCAGAAGATGTACTTCCTCAGACAGCTCAAGTGCAAGCTGCCCCAGGAACTGCTCATCATCTTCTACACATCCATCATCCAGTCTGTCCTGTGCATCTCCATCTTGGTTTGGTTTCCCTCTGCCTCCAAACATGACAGGCACAGACTTCAATGAACTGTCAGGTCTGCAGAAAAAAAAAAAAAAATCATTGGAGCCACCTTGCCCTCCATCCAGGACTTATACTGGTCCAGGACCAGGAAGTGAGCTGGTTACATCTCTGCAGAGCCCTCACACCCTGAACACACACTGTTTAAACCCCTCCCCTCTGGTCGATGTTGCCAAGTTCTGTATGTCAAAACAACAAGAAACAGGAACAGTTTCTTTCCACAGGCCATCACACTGATGAACAGTTATCCTGCCAAAAAACTCACTAAACTCACTAATTTATACACCTCATGTACAGCTTCAATCTATTTGTTGTTTCACACATTTTTTGTTATTGCATTTTATTTTACTTGCACATTTTATTTACACATTTTTACCTTGAATTATTCAGTGTTCAGTGTTTACGTGGGCTGTCCGTAAAGTATCGGTCCATTTTATTTTTTTAAAAACTATATGGATTTCATTCATATGTTTTTACATCAGGCAAGTTTGACCCCTCGTGCGCATGCGTGAGTTTTTCCACGCCTGTCGGTGACGTCATTCGCCTGTGAGCATGCCTTGGGAAGGAGTGGTCCCGCCCCCTCGTCGGAATTTCATTGTCTGGAAATGGCGGAATGAAAAGGACTTTTTTTCCATCAGATTTTTTTCAGAAGCTGTTAGAAACTGGCACCTGGAAACCATTCGAAAAATTTATCTGGCTTTCGGTGAAAATTTTGCGGGCTTCACAGAGAATAAGGACTGTTAACTGTCGCTTTAAGGACCCCTTTAAGGATGGTCGGCGCACCGCGCTCCGTGCCGCGATGATAATGAAATTCCGACGAGGGGGTGGGACCACTCCTTCCCAAGGCGTGCTCACAGGCGAATGACGTCACCGACAGGCGTGGAAAAACTCACGCATGCGTACGAGGGTTCAAACTTGCCTGATGTAAAAACATATGAATGAAATCCATATAGTTTTTAAAAAACATAAAAAGGACCGATACTTTACGGACAGCCCACGTATATTTATAAATGCCATACAAAGAGTGCAGCTCAAACCAAAGTCAAATTCCTTGTATTCTTGTGGATACATGCCGAATAAAGAATAAAGGCGATTCTGATTCTGATTCTGAAATTAGTCAGCCTAGTATGAAGTCATTTGAGCAAATTTTTTTAAACCCAAGGTTCTATCAATTCTAGTCAAAGACTAGAATTGATAGTTTGTTTTTATATAGGAGATTTTTAAAATGAACATTTGAACTAACTGGTCAAAAATACCCCTATAGTTACTATGGTATATATATGTTAATTCATATATGAGCTTCCTATTGGTTATATGACCTTTGAACATGGGCAGCTTTTAAAGGTCAAACATTTTTGATTGGCTTACTGGAGGAACACATTAAAGATAGTGGCGATCGCTTTAGCATCCTGCCCATTATTTTGCTGTTGTGAAATTCTGTTCCTACAAGTTGTTGATTATAACTTGCCCTTGTGAAATTTCTTAGTGTAACTTATGTTGTGACTTGACACTGTATAAATAAAGGTACATCCTATATAGGTCTGTTGGTGCTGGTGCTTATTGCCAGATTCCGTAGAGTCAAGCGGATGAGAGTCTATGCCTCCTACTGGATGGGATGCCAGTCTGAGGCAGTTTACTTCCCCAGCCAAAGCCAGTCACAATTTACATCTGGGTGGACTGAGAAATTGTAGATTAAATGTCTTGTCCAAGGACATAGACATGAGTAGGATTTGCACCCAGGTCTAGATATTATCAGGCCAGCTCCTCATCCACTCAGCTAGTAACAGTTACACACTAATGTAATGTAATATATAATCTTTCTATTTGTGACCTGACCTTGAAGGACATTGAAAGGTCAAACTCAACATATAAGTGTTAAATAGTTTGGAGCCAAAATGGATTAAACATGATGGAAGGACTGTGTGCTTGTCAAAGATGCATTCCTTCAATTTCAACTGAAACTGATTACATTTCAAGGCAGCTATTATGTTACTACTGATACACAAAGAATAAATTTGTGTGAATCTAATGATAAACATGGAAATTGTAGGTGTTGTAGTCTCCAAATGCTTATTAGTGTGGCTGACAACATGTCACTAACAGTCATTGATTATGACAGTGATAAATCCAATTGTTTTTGCTCTTGTAGTGTTCATTCATATGATGATAGGACTGATTCACCACTTTTACACACTCACTTGTATGCATTGGTGGTTCAGTGGTAGAATTTGCACTTGCCATGTGAGAGGCCTGGGTTGGATTCCCAGCCAATGCAGAAAAATAATTTGAAGAATTCCATTGTGTTTAAATACGAGGTCTGTTAGTAAAGTAGCCGACCTTTTTATTTTTTTCAAAAATTATATGGATTTGAATCATGTGCGCTTGCATCAGACAAGCTTGAACCTTCATGTGCATGCGTGAGTTTTTTCACGCCTGTCGGTTGCGTCATTCGCCTGTGGGCAGGCTTTGAGTGAGCACTGGTCCACCCCCCTCGTCGGATTTTTATTGTCAGTGAAATGGCTGAGAGACTGCTGCTTTGCTCCATGAAATTTTTTTCAGAAACTGTTAGAGACAGCCAGTTGGAAACCATTCGAAAGATTTAGATGGATTTCGGTGAAGATTCTGTCGGTATCACAGGGATTAAGGACCATTAAAACTGGATTAAAAATGGCCCACAGCGGCGGAGGGCACACCACGGCCTGAGTGGCCATCGACAGGCTGGAACGAGCAGATCACTTCCAAATTTAAGGCTCTGTTGATGCAGGACGTCGTGTGACTAGCAGAGAAGTTTCAGTAGAGGTCAGGATCAGCACTTTATCGGTACATTCCACTGTTAAAGGAGATTTTGTAATGAAAGACATGCAGACGGATTCGCGCGTTGGGAGGCAGCCGCTCATTGCGCAGGACAAACAACACCTCTGTGTTGGAAGTCTCACAGGACAAGTTGGAACATGCCCAGCTGTTAAACAATTTCTCGGATACTCATTCAACTGAAAAGCCACCGAAAGCCGTCTGAATCTTACGAATGGTTTCCAACACGGAAGTGTTTTTATGTTGAGCGTTTTTTTTGGCACGGAGCTGACGCGCGAAATCCTCTGCACGTCTTTCATTACAAAATCTCCTGTAACAGTGGAATGTGCCACAAAAGTGCTATGTCCAGCTCTCTTGCCATTTCTGTGGTAGTCGCACGATGTCCCAGATCAACACAGCGTTCAGTTTAGAAATGATCTGGTCATTCCAGCCTGTCGATGGCCGCTCGGTGCGCCACGCGCCCTCCGCCACTGTGGGCCATCTTTAAAAGGTTTTAACACTCCTTAATCCGTGTGACGCCGACAGAATCTTCACCGAAATCCATCTGAATCTTTCGAATGGTTTCCAACTGGCTGTCTCTAACAGTTTCTGAAAAAGATTTCATGGAGCAAAGCGGCAGCCTATCCATTTCCCTGACAATAAAAATCCAACGAGGGGGGTGGACCAGTGCTCACTCAAAGCCTACCCACAGGCGAATGACGCAACCGACAGGCGTGAAAACAACTCACGCATGCGCACGAAGGTTCAAGCTTGTCTGATGCAAGTGCACATGATTCAAATCCATATAGTTTTTGAAAAAATAAAAAGGTCAGATAGTTTACTCACAGACCTCGTAGCAAGTAATATTTATTCACGACCGAGACAGTTTCTCTCTGCAAAAACTTCCTTTGCATTTTGGTTAGACCATTTTCCTTTTCTCTGAGTTCACCTCTATTTCATAAGCACCAGCTTCCTTCTCCAGCCTTGAAGTTGTACCTTGTATTCACTTCGTCCCACGAGATCAATGTTTCCTGCAAAGCATCACCACAAAATGGTTGTCATCTGATGCTTATGGAGGTCTGGTGGCCTTCAAGAGTCTCTTGCTTGACAGTTTCTAAATCGATATTGAAACAAATCTGCATTCCATCTGTGCTTTTTAAAGAAGTCTCCAAACAACTTATTCACTTGTGCATTGCTTAAGTCCTTATAAATAAATTGATTCAAGCATGTCGATGAAATGCCCATCGCAACTGAAGATTCTCAATACTTGCCAAACGCCATCATGTCAAGCTGTGTTTCAATGAATGTGTGATATATGAGGTGATTCTCCGTACTGCTTGATGTTGAAAATTGATTTAGAAGTAACCCTCCTCCATCCAGTACTCAAGCGATAGCTTAATTCTCTTTAGTTTTGCTCATTCATCATATTCAAGTCAACTTAACTTTCCTGAAGCTACAGCGGAAGCTACAGCTAACCACTAACTTTTAGTATTGAGTCCGGTACTTTCAGCTACTGACAAGCCAGTTTTGCATTTAAGCACCATCAATGCTTCTGAGTAAAAACAAAGGCGATCACAAACCGAAAACAATGAGTCAGAGCTTCTGTCTTTGAGCGCCCTGCCCTCTGCTGTAAGGAAGTGTTATTTACTTTTATGATGGAACAGTACTGGCGTGTCGCAGAAGACATTAAAAGCAAGGCAGTTTTGACTCATGGCTTTGATTTATAAACCAAACTAATTCCGGACAGTTAATCAACAATGAGTGAAAAACAGGTTGGCGAGAGCACTGGTAGTCCAAACATGGGCTCACCATGGATGTGTATGGGTGGGAATGCACAAAGTAAATGAGACAGATCTGCGCATGTCTGAAAGAATGCCCCAAAGAACACTGGGTACAAAAAATATATTTTTCTAATTTGGCTTAAAAGGGATACATCAAGTAAAGCATGTCTTCCAATCTCAAAGTACTATTTACTTATTTAAAATGAGTGTTCATAGCAGGTTGATGGAAGCTCCTCGCTTCCCAGGCTCCTATTTAAATATGCAAATGGATTAAATAGTGTGGTTGTGTTTTTTGTCGGTACCATAAGTGTGGAGTGTAGTGTGTTTGATGACTTTTGCCATTGTCTCTGTGTTGTTATGTGTAAAATTTAAAACATTGTAGAGGCAGAGTGCAAAAACAATGAAAGCTGTGGCTCAGTTGTCATTCTCCTATGCAGCTTGTCGCATTGGAAAATGAAAATGAAATGATTGCCACTGTGTGTAAATGTTGAGGCCAGAGCAGTACAGCACACACACACTGAAGTGAAAAGATATTAATCCACTGCGGCTGAGTGTGTGACATTCACACAACATTATTTATTGACAAATACTGAACACAGGGTGACAGTTGGAGGCTTGTTATGAAGCCCTCTAGTTCCACCACCAAGAAAAAGAAAACACACTAATAACAATCACAAAAAAACATAGTTGAATGCGCACTTGCCCAAAACTGCCCACTGGATTTCATTCGGAACAATTACACGAATAAAGTACGAGGTCTATTAGAAAAGTATCCGACATTATTATTTTTTTCAAAAACCATATGGATTTGAATCACATGTGATTACATCAGACATGCTTGAACCCTCGTGGGCATGCGAGAGTTTTTTCACGCCTGTCGGTTACGTCATTCGCCTGTGGGCAGTCTTTGAGTGAGGAGTCGCCCACCCTCTTGTCGATTTTTTCATTGTTTAGGAATGGCTCAGAGACTGCTGCTTTGTTTGATCAAAAGTTTTTCAAAACTGTAAGGCACAACTGAGTGGACACCATTCGATAAATTCAGCTGGTTTTCGGTAAAAATTTTAACGGCTGATGAGAGATTTTGGTCTGGTAGTGTCGCCGTAAGGACGGCCCACGGCGCCTGACAGCAATCTGCGCTTCGAGGCGGCAGCATCTCGCCGTTTCAAGTTGAAAACTTCCACATTTCAGGCTCTGTTGACCCAGTAAGTCATCAGAGAACAGAGAACTTTCAGAAGAAGTCGGCATGAGAAGTTTATTCGGACATTCCATTGTTAACGGACATTTTGTAATGAAAGAACGTGCGGGCAGAGTCGCATGTCGGGCCGGACCTGACCGCGGGACAGGAAAAACACCTCTGTTGGAAACCTTAACAGGCAAGTTGGAACATGCCCAAGCTGTTAAACAATTTCTCAGTTACTGACTTGTTGAAAGCCATCAAAAGCCACCTGAATTTTACAAATGGTTTTCAACACGGAGGTGTTTTTCCTGTCGCGGCGCACACAGATTTGCCGAGTCATCACGGAAATGACTCTGCGAATTTGCGCGCACGTCTTTCATTAAAAAATGTCCTTAAACATTGGAATGTCCACATAAAGTCCTCATGCCGGCCTCTTCTGAATCTTCTCTGTTCTCTCACGACGTCCTGGGTGAATTAAGCCTTAAATTAGGATGTTTTCAGGTCGAAACAGGCCGACGACGGCGCCTGGAAGTGCTGCACGACGTCCTGCTCTGTGGGAAGTCCTTACACCGACAGAAACACCCCATAATCTTTCATCAGCCGTTAAACTTTTCACCGAAAACCAGCTTAATTTCTCGAATAGTGTCCACTCGGATATTCCTCACAGGTCCAGAAAAAATTTTGATAAAGCAACGCGCGCCGTCTCCAGCAGCGTGTGAAACAAAGGAATTCAGTCGAGAGGGTGGGACCACATCTCACTCAAGGCCTGCCCACAGGGAAATGACGTCACCGACAGGCGTGAAAAAACTCACGCATGCGCACGATCGCATGTCATTCAAATCCATATAGTTAAAAAAAAAATAAAAGGGTCGGTTTATTATCTAATAGACCTCGTATTTAACCACCAACCAGCCAACTACCATCCACCATGCCAGATGGTTGGCTGGCAGATGGTTACTTAAATAAGATGGTGGCGCGCCTGGTCGCAGTGGCTCTGTGCTCTCACTTTCAGTGCTTTGTTTTATTGTTTGTTATGTAAATCCTAATTGTTTTAGCAACTTTTTGTTGAGCTAACACCACCTACAGTCGACACAATCTGTTAAAAATTGAAGTTTAGGAGTATTACAGTGGTGTCTTCTCTTTCGGAGGTGGCGCAGGGAGCACAAGCCAAAGTGTGGGGGGCAGGACCGGCCAGACTACAGCAGCAGCCACACAAACCATCACTTCCCAGCGTCTCCCTCACTAGAAAATGTAATACCCATCTTGAATAAAATGGAGGAATTGAGGCTGCAGGTGCCTTCAGACTGCTGTGTCCTAGTCTTTTCAGAAACTTGGCCATACTCCTCCATTCCAGACTCAGCTATCGAGTTAGCATTCTAGTCAATACGACACCTCGACAGGACCAGTGACTCTGTTAAGCCCCGTTTACACATAGACGGTAAGAGTTCCCGGAAGCGTCCCGGAAGAGTTTTTGACTGTCTTAAGGATCACACACCGTTGTTAACGCCGGCACTAGGGGGCGTGGCTTAGTTCCGGCTTTACCTGGAATTGTTGAAAAAGAAATGTGCAGAAACGTGCATATGCCAGCCAGGATTTTTGCGTGATGCACCACACATTTCCACGGCCATTTCACTTTTGATACATCTGAATGTTAGTGTGGAGACAGACGTATGCCATGTTTGTATATGAGGCCCCTGGGGACTATCTCCAGGTGGACAGACAGTACCAAGATCACGGACTGTGGCAGAATGATGGCAAAAGGAAGCTGGAATATCCATACTAAACACACATAGTCAAAGAGAATGCCTGAGTTAATTTCCTTTACTCTTGCTTCAGAAATACACAAACACATCTGTGTTATGATGCTGCATATTGCAAGCTCGGTCAACTCAGTGACACAGGTGCCCTATAAATATTCATGTTCTCTCTTGAACCCTGCACTGATCTTCTACCCAGGTCTGGCTGTATCCACTGTGGTGACCCCAAACACAAAAATGGGAGGAGCTGAATGGACAACAACAACATGCATGTAAGTATGAAAAAAAAAAAATAAAAAAAAATCTGCATTTATCAAACTGCTACACACGGCTGCATGTACATCAGTAAGTAATCAGCCATTCATAAATCCCACATGATATAAAATACCATGTTCATGGTCATTTGCCTTCAGAAATGCCCTCAGTTAACCTGATATGGTCACAAAACTATGTGGAAATTGCTTGCGTTCTTCATCAGAATAACAACCAAAAAAAAATTTCATGAAATTAAGATCGAGGTGCTTGTGGTCACAGCACTGGGATGACAAAAACACAGTTAATGTAGTTAATGTAATTAATGTAGATGGGAAGGACAATTCCATCAGTAATTTTGAATCCAACTATTCACATCAGTCATTCACTCATGTCATCTTTTAATTCTTAATTTGGACATCACAATTACTTACGGACATAATTTTGAGCTCACCACAAGAACCAGCACAAACTTTCCGCTCAGCTGATATAAGGAATTATTTGTGGTTATAGTTGTCACAAAATCATTTGCACTTCTTTGATGCATTTAGATTTTTTTATACTTTTTTACAGCTGATGGAAGAAGCTTCAATATCCTCAGAAGGTCTAACATCTGGGGAGTGCTCCATCCCATTCATAAACAGATGATCGATCATGACCTGTCAATCCATATCTCACAGAGCTTGAGTTCCTATTTCCTTGAAAAAAAATCTAAAATGAAGTTATTCCCAATGATGACGCCCTTGAGTTTGGTTTTCCAATTTAATGAATGGTAGACTTTCCTCTCAAATCTTATGCACCTTGTTATCTGTTTCAGCTTCACTTGGAGCTAATGTTTGTGAGGGTGTGACAGCCTGGATTACGACATTCATGCCTTTGTTCTCTATAACCTCTGGAGAAGTGCTGTAATTGTGCACTCTTGATACAATGTGTTTGGTCACCCGGTCCTTGCTACTGACATTTTATGCATCCTGTCCTTGCACCCATTCTTCTTTGGTAGGTGGTAGCAGTATGTCAACAGATACACTGCTTTATGTCTGTTGAACTACTGACAGGAGGTCTTTTTATGAATCTTTGGCTTCAAAAAATTTATTTAAGCGGTCAGTGGTATAAAGAGTGAGGGTACCAGAGTTTGGCTCAGACCTACCTGTCTGAATGTTTCGACAAAACACTTCACCTGCATTGTCCCAGTCCACCCAGCCATAAACGGGTAACAGCTTTGGGGATGTAACTTGTGATGGGCTGGTGTCCCTTCCAGGGATAGTTGTAGACAGTCATCCACTCTGTCATCTGGGTATAAGCACCTGCACCAACAGGAATAGAGCCGAAATAGAATATATTTCTTCTACTTAACAGCCCAGTAAAAAATTACCTCAAGAATTGCATCTGGATTATTGAAGGACTGTATTATTGTCTGACAATACTTGTCTTAGAGCAAGAAACATCATCTCATTTAACTCACATGGGAAGTGAGAAAGCTTGGAGGCCTCTCACACCTGTCTTGTGTTGTGCGCACTACTCTGTGGAACAATTCTCTTTAAACAGTCCCTTTAATATTGCCTTCAACTGGGAAAGTGTGAAGTCACTTTTTATCTTGAGCACATCACAAACAGCCAAACCTGGAGTGATTGACTTGACCACAACTTCTACGACCTCAGCCTCACGATGTCCTTTACTCAGCCTTCACTCTGATGCATCAGATTTAACTGTGACTGTCTGTGCCACTGTCCCTTTTCTCCAATCTCACCACAGATTTTCAATTCTCTTCTTACTGTCACTCCCAGAGGCTCTTCACAGCTGTAGGCAGCATATTTTCTGAAGCTGAAGCTTGACTTGAAGAGGCACTGTTCACCCATTCACTCAGCCTCCAAACTTCATCCTCCTAAGTTTGACTGTTTTGGAGCAGTGAGTATTTCCTGCAAAATTCATTTCTTCAGCTGTTTATTACTTGCTTTTTTGCTGTGCTCTCTCAAGTGTTGACAGACTCTTCAGTTATTTTCTCAGTTGATTTCAGCAGTCACCTTCAATCATACATTGAAATGTCTGTATTTTTATCATTAATTTCAGTGCCCATGTATTTGTGATAGATCTGATTAACATCTGTCTTGTTATGAACAGATCTGCTGTGTTCGATGTGGCCATGCGCTTTCAATGTCATGATCAGTCACATCAGGGTATCATGGCTGCAAGTTAGGACGTATTTGCCCTGTAAACATTTGTCTTGACACTTGAACATGAAACAGAAAATGCCTGCTTACACAACAACATACACTGACAATACTCTGCAAACCACAACTTGTAGTCTAACAGGCTAAAGGTGGTTACTCAATTGGTTTTCTTATTGGTAAATTAGTCAGTGAACCACTGTTTCATCTGACATAGTCTTTCTACTATTAACCCTCCGGGGCCGACACTGTCATGGACAACGGCTAAGACCAAGCTTTACTAAATTATAAATAACTTTTTAATGATATGAGATAGAAACTTACTTTTTTTTTTTTTTTTGCTGAAAAGTTAACTCCACGGACTTTCGAGCCAGCCATCGGCCATCTTTGTACTCCTCATAGAAGCTGTGTGATGACATGTGCAATGTGAGTGTCCAATCGGAACTGGTTCACCATCACATGGTTTTCCAAAATCCAATCATAGGGCAGATTTACCTCACATGATAAGCCAAAGATTGTTTTATGAGTGATGTGTTACTAGTTGGCCCGTTTGAATAGCCATCTGGCTGCTTGCTCCAATGCGCCCTGCGCCATTACACACAACGATCAGTGAAAGTGAGCAGACAGAGGGCCTCTGATGATATTCTCACATGCTCAAACACAGAGTGTGTGAGTTTTAGAGATGCTCCACTCCTCATTACCTGGGAATGTTATTGAATAAGCCTGTGGCAAGCTCTCTCACTCTGGTGTAAAGCACTGTTTGCCATATCAACGGAGCAAGGGGGAAGGGGCTGCTCCTCAGGGTGTAAATGGGCCAAAGTGTCAAAGCTGCTTTCAGAGCAGGGCAGAACACTCCAAAACACAGTAGAAGTAGAAGTTTGTGATGTGACTTTTGTGTAATAGCAGACAGAAATTTCTTTGAGATGAAGACAAACAAAACGCATAGACCATTTTGTATATGTTGTTCAAAATGTGCATTTGTGTTTATTGTTTGAACCTTTTTGTTGTACAGTCCTATAAAGTCTCAAAGCAGCTGTGTTTTGAATAAATGTGTGTGGATTTTTTTTTTTTCTTGTAGAGACTCTCTACAAGAGTCAAGACAGAAGTTAGACTACCAGAGCAAGAATTTTAGCTGAGGAAGCTTCTGCAATTAGAAGCGAAACGTCCTCACATCAAGCAACCCAGTCCAGTCAAAGATTCAAGCTTCTCTACTATAGAAATCACCTGGACAACTGAGAGCCTTCACAGAAACATTTTCGCTTTACTTTTTCCTTTCTTATTTCTGATTGTAAATCTTTATTACACTTAGAAAACACAACTATAGCATATATATTCTGAAAGTACAGGTTGTCCTGAAAAAGAGACATAAAACTTGATTGTGGGATGCAGGGAGAGCTGTTAACAGCAATAATAAAACATTTATGCCAGGCGAGTGAACTGTCCAAAAAATGCTCTCAGACCCCAGAGGGTTAATATGCCCATCATTGCAGTGCGTGCTACAAATACAGCATCACTTGGATTTTGCAGGTGTGTTGAACCACTGACTTGGGAGACACACTAAGGGCTTTTCAGTTTTTCAGAATATACCACAGTGTTATTTCTGTTGGTACATTTTTTATGTTGATATTTTAAAAGCCCATCTCAGAAGGAACATTAGAAATTAGCAGTAAGTAAGTAAGTAAGTAAGCTTTATTTATATAGCACGTTTCACAGACCAAGGTCACAAAGTGCTTCACACGATATAAATAGACAATAAAAACAACACATACAAATATAGAACAATAAAATAAATTGACACTAAAATGCCAGTTTAAAAAAATGTGTCTTTAGTTGCTGTCTAAAAACATCCACAGAGTCTAGTGAGTGAAGAGAACAGGGAAGCTCATTCCAGAGGCAAGGTGCCACAGCTTTAAAAGATCTGTCCCCTCGAGTTTTAAAACAAGTTCGGGGAACCATCAGCAGGTTCTGATTGGAAGACCTCAAACTCCTGCTGGAAACATAAGGCTGAATCAGGTCCTTAATGTATTCCGGTGCCTGTCCATGTAGAGCTCTAAAGGTCAGCACGAGGATTTTGTAATTTATCCTGTGAAAAACAGGGAGCCAATGTAAAGACTTGAGGACAGGAGTAATATGCATTCTCCTGTGGGCGCGGGTAAGAAGTCGTGCAGCAGAATTTTGCACTACCTGCAGGCGGGCCAGCTCTTTCTTACTGAGGCATGTAAAGAGACTGTTACAATAATCAAGTCGTGAAGAAACAAATGCATGCACAATCATCTCTAGCTCATTAAAAGCCACCATTTTGCGTAATTTGGAAATGTTTCGAATTTGGAAAAAACAGTTCTTAACGAGCTGCCTGGTGTGATGTTCCAAAGACATCCCTCCATCCAAAATGATACCCAGGTTACACAGGCTGCCTTTAACAGAGCTGCTCAGATTACCAAGGTGATTCTTAATGACAGACATAGCACTATCTGGAGCTACAATCAATGTCTCAGTCTTATTAGAATTCAACTGCAGGCTGTTTTCAGTAAGCCATTCTGTAATTTTAGTGAGACAACTAATGAGAGAACAAATTTTCTGTGCTTCAGTTGTCTTAAAAGAACAGTACAGCTGCAAGTCATCGTCATACAAATGGTAGGACACATCACAGAACTGCTGGATCAGCTTACCAAGAGGAAGGATATACAGCAGGAACAAAATCGGACCCAGGACTGAGCCCTGCGGGACACCCCACAAAAGATCAGCAGATTCAGACATCACATTGTTCACAGAAACACTAAAAGTTCTACCAACCAAGTAAGAGCTAAACCACTCTAATACAGGACCTGACATGCCAACCGTATCCCGCAATCTATTAATCAAAATGCCATGATCAACGGTATCGAATGCAGATGACAGATCCAATAAAACCAGCACAGAACATTTACCACTATCAGCGGCCATCATAATGTCACTAGCCACCTTCAACAGGGCAGTTTCAGTGGAATGAAACTCACGGTATCCGGACTGAAATGTGTCATAGATGTTGTTAGTCTGCAAAAATGATTTAAGTTGAACACAGACCACCTTTTCCAAGACTTTAGCCAAAAAGGGGGTCTTTGATATTGGCCTAAAGTTCTTCAGTTCCATAGAGTCCAATCCTGCTTTCTTTAGCCGTGGTTCCACAACAGCATGTTTAAAAGAACAAGGAAACACACCAGTCGACAAGGACATATTGAAAATTTTAACAATACAAGGCCCAATAGAGTCAAAAACATTCATAAACAATCTAAAAGGAACTACATCCAAAATACCAGAGGTTGGTTTCATTATGTTGATGACAGATAGAATGTCCTCAATTGTAACAAGCTTAAAAGAGGTCCACCATTGAGTGGGAGGTCCCAAATACGGGGAATCACAACAAGAGGGCAATGAGAGCGGCAAACTATCTTTTATGACTCTGACTTTGTCAATGAAGAAATTAAGGAACTCATCACTACTTGTTTTAGGAAGAACAGGAGTTACAGCAGCAGCAGGTGACACAATAGAGCTGATTGTGTCAAAGAGCACTTTGGGATTTCTCTTATTTGAGGCAATCAGCTGATAAAAATAGCTTTCCCTGGCCTCCTCTAACATCTTATTTAAGGAGGATATTAGATCTCTTAAATGTAGCCTGTGGACCTCCAATTTTGTTGATTTCCATAAACGTTCAATCTGGCGACATAATCTCCTTTGATTCATAATCGCATCATTGATCCAAGGACAGAATCGGCCACAGGAAACCTTATTAGCTTTAAGTGGTGCTATCTGATCCAAAATAATAGCACAATGGCTGTTAAAACAGTGCATAAAGCCATCAATTTCAGTAAATTCACTAAAAAGTAAAGGGTCAAATTTATCACAGAACTGCATAGCAACTGCGTCTGTGATAATCCTCCTCTCCACCCTAGTAAGTACTGATCTAGGCTCAGGTGGGGCCATCAGATCAAAGAAAACACAGCAATGGTCACTCAGAAAAACATCCTCCACACACACATTGGCAATATGCAAGCCCAATACAAAAACTAAATCCAAAGTGTGACCTTTAGTGTGGGTGGGGCCTGACACGTACTGCTTAAAATTAAAAGCCTCAACCATTGATATAAGTTCCCTAGCTGGGCTGGAAGTGTCATCATCAATGTGTAAATTAAAATCACCAATAATCAAAACCTTTTCCAGACAAATTATAGATGTTAAAAAATCAGTAAAATCCTTAAGAAAAGTCCCAGCATGACCTGGAGGGCAATAAATCAATATTATCGCATATCAATAAATGCTCGATGTGTTGCACTGGATAATTGTTATTCACTTCTGAATGTCAACTGCATTTTTTCCTGTCAAATAAATGAAATAAATTAACAATCCTACCAGCAAGAATAAGCTCACTGCTGTCTGCTCCTGCTTTGGGGATGGGGCGGGGAGGGGGTGGTGGAGGAAGGCAGTATCCCCTCACAGCAGTACCTCACGTATCCCTGACACAGGCTGAGAGAGAATCACTGATCACACAGACCTACTGTCCACGAAACCTGCCATGGAAAGATACTGTCCTAGTCACATACACACAGAGGGGACTTCAACCTGAGATTAAGTGCCACACCACACCAGCATGTTTAGATTTAATCCTGAGTCATACAGCGCATAGATCCTGGATGTCATGTGATGGATGCAGGTACAGGACTTCCACTGAACAGGCGGTGTCTCCACATTCTTGTGAAGTTCACACTGCAGGGATACAATGTGCTGTCTGGTCAGCCAATCGTTGTAATTTGAGGTTCTTTCACTGTCAGTGTGAGCTTCACACGGCATGAGAAAAGCATTATTTCCTGATGTTCTCACCCAAGAGGTGCCATCAGTTTTTTGAGTTTGTATACAGACAGGGAAATTCTTTAATGTAGTTACATAAAACAGCTTATAACCAGTGTAGCCAGTGGTTATTCATCATCCCTGTAGACCAATAAATACCTTGAAATTTGCTTTGATGCACAACATTTCTGATGAGCTCTCAGGACTTAACACACAGGGGTTTCATTAATGGATGAAGTACAAGTGAGGATGAAAAGTAACAGTTGCACACTTTTTCTGCATGTATGGTGTCTGTAGATGGCTTCTGGTACCTTTTCAGAATGAAACTAAGAATGAATATGCAAGTATATTTAATTTGTGTTTCAAATGACAATAACAACATACTTTCATTCACTCATTCATTTTCTTTTCCTGTGTACTGGAGATAATCCCAGCAGTCATAGGGCAAGAGGCAGGATACACCCTGGACAGTATTGGTCTATAAATAAAATTATATTATTACAGGCAATTTAGCGCTGTAACATTTACTGTTTTTACATGTTATTTAAAAGCTCTTTTACCCCCATAAAAATGATGCAGTTCCATGCCTGGAAACCTGCATTGACTTTATTTCTGGAGATATACCAATCAAATGTTTTTTTTTTTCATTGTGTTAAACACTGTAATGTACATTATGTCAGTGTGTATTGCAACAAGAAGGTGCTACTTTTATGTGTATAGGGTTTGCTAAGCATTAGCCCTATTAATATAGACTTTTGAACTTTTTTAAAAATATTTCCATATATATATATATATATATATGAGGAGTCTTAGTGTACAGCTTGTTGGAAATCTTAAGGCCTGTTTTTGCTTCTCCTATTCCTTATCTCCATGGCCAAGCAATCACCTCAACACAGTCATGAACCATTTAAAGTTCTCCTCTGCGGATGGTTTGTATCACAGTATATTTCACCATCAGAACAGTATGGGGTGCAATGTTTTCATAAAGACTGGCCTGCTATCCCGTGAAAGCTGTTATTTGTAAAACCGTAAAAGTGAGATTCTGGATATAATGTAGTTAGCAGACCAAGCACAGCCCATGAGGTCTCCAATTATCTTGACGTGTAGTCACAGTTTTTGGTGAACATCATGCTATGGACAAGGACTCAGAGAGGGTTCACAATGATGCAGAGGGCCATGCTGTCTATACACTGAAAAAAGAGAATGTTTGAACCAACTTAAAAAAAGTGTTACAATTTGTAAAAACCTGAATGAATTAAGTTGTTTGAACTTAAGTTTGTGAGTTAGAGTTGATTTAACTATCAAACATAAGTTTAAACAACTTAATTCAGGTTTTAACAAATTGTAACACTTTTTTGAAGTTGGTTCAAACATTCTCTTTTTTCAGCGTAGAGATGTGAATACATAGTAGCATAAATTGGGCTTTAGGCTGTAAAGAGACCTAAGAAAGCGGGCTGTGGTGGCCCTGAGAATGAACAAGGAGGCATTTCTAAGCGAAATCTGTAATCTGTAGTGTAGGGATCCTCGAAATACTTAGAGGGGAATCAAAGCACTTTGCTCCTCCAAACCTACATCATATCCAACTGCAATTATGAGAGAAAATGGTTCAGTCCTGACAAGATGCTTTTGCTGTACTGTCACATTGGACCAGCTAGTTTGAACAGTTATACAACCCCAATTCCAATGAAGTTGGGACATTGTGTAAAATGTAAATAAAAACAGAATACAATGATTTGCAAATCATGTTCAAGCTATATTCAATTGAATACACCACAAAGATATAAAATGTTCAAACTGATAAACTTTATTGTTTTTGTTTAAATATGAGGTCTGTTAGAAAAGTATCGGACCTTTTTATTTTTTTCAAAAACCATATGGATTTGAATAACGTGTGATTGCATCAGCCAAGCTTGAACCTTCGTGCGCATGCGTGAGTTTTTTCACGCCTGTCGGTTGCGTGATTCGCCTGTGAGCAGGCTTTGTGTGAGCAGTGGTCCACCCCTCTCGTTGGATTTTTATTGCGAATAAATGTCTGAAGGATTTGGAGCTTTGCTGCATTAAATTTTTCCAGAAACTGTGAGAGACCTCCAGGTGGACACCATTCGGAAAATTCAGATGGCTTTCAGGGACGATTTTATGGGGATTACACAGATTAAGGAGTGCTCCAGACAGTTTAAAGACCACCCACAGCTGCTGAGAGCACACCGCACTCCGAGCTCCGATCGACAGGCTCAAACCCCGCTGAATCAACCAGATCATTTCCAACGTGAAGGCTTTGTTGATCGTGGACGTCGTATGACTTCCACAAAAAGGCAGAAGGCGTGGACAACAGGACTTTTTTGTCACATTCCACTGTGACAGGAGTTTTTTTTATGGAAAGAGGAGCGGAGGGATGCGCCACCATGCCGCTCATGGCGCGGCACAAAACCACCTCCGTGTTGGTCTCACAGGACGGTTTTCAGATGGCTTTCAAACGGCTTTTCAGTCCTGTGACTATCCGAGAAATTGTGCATGAGCTGGACATGACACAACATGTCCTGTGAGGCTTCATCACGGCGTTGCTTTGCTCCATGCAGCTCCGTCGCGACGCGTGGAATTCCTGTGCATGTCTGTCTCAATGTGCTGAAAAAATGCTGATGTC
Organism: Thalassophryne amazonica; assembly: GCF_902500255.1. Classification (NCBI taxonomy): domain Eukaryota; kingdom Metazoa; phylum Chordata; class Actinopteri; order Batrachoidiformes; family Batrachoididae; genus Thalassophryne; species Thalassophryne amazonica. The sequence goes on along the minus strand of NC_047110.1, from coordinate 33,419,735 downwards.
CACGTCTTCCGCAATTCCTGTGCTAGTCAGAAGACATCCAGGATCAACACAGCGTCCAGTTAGGAAATGAATGGCACATTCCACTGTTACAGGAGTTTTTGTTATGGAAAGAGGAGCAGAGGAATTCTGCGCATCGCGACGGAGCTGCATGGTGCAAAGCAATGCCGTGATGAAGCCTCACAGGACATGTTGTGGCATGTCTACCTCATGCACAATTTCTCGGATAGTCACATAACTGAAAAGCCGTCTGAAAGCCATCTGAAAACCGTCCTGTGAGACCAACACGGAGGTGGTTTTGTGCTGCGCCATGAGCGGCACGGTGGCGCATCCCTCCGCTCCTCTTTCCATGAAAAAAAAACTCCTGTAACAGTGGAATGTGCCGAAAAAGTGCTGATGTCCACGCCTTCTGCCTTTTTGTGGAAGTCAGACGATGTCCACGATCAACAAAGCCTTCACGTTGGAAATGATCTGGTTGATTCAGCGGGGTTTGAGCCTGTCAATCGTCACTTGGAGTGTGGTGCGCTCTCAGCAGCTGTGGGCGGTCTTTAAACTGGCTGAGGCACTCCTTAATCTGTGTAATCCCCATAAAATCGTCCCTGAAAGCCATCTGAATTTTCCGAATGGTGTCCACCTGGAGGTCTCTCACAGTTTCTGGAAAAATTTGATGCAGCAAAGCTCCAAATTGTTCAGACATTTATTCGCAATAAAAATCTGATGAGAGGGTGTCGGGCTGGTGAGGTAGGAGACAAATGCAGGACACACTTACACAGATTGGAAATACGCTTTAATGAGGACGGAAGCAATGGTCGGTGCACGGGAAGGCAGTCCAAAAAATACAGCAGCAGTACCAAAAACATCAGGCAAAAACAAGGTCAGTATAAACAGGCAGGAGGTCGAGTCAACACAGAAGCAGGCCGATCTAGAGGATACAAGAACAAGAGCTGGTATGAAGGCACAGGGCGCAACAAACTGGCAAACAGCTGGTAGAAGCTGTGAGCTAATAAAGCCCCAGGTGGTAATCAATGAATCACACACAGGTGTGCACAGCAAGAACCAGAAGAGGGGCGTGGCCCGAGAGAGAGAAAGAACCACAGACAGGCCCCATCAACAAAACCTCACAAACCCAGAAAACACAGAAAAGAAATACAAAAGCAAGAAGAAAATAAAACAATCCAAAACCCCAGCAACGGAATACATAAACAGTCAGGACCTGACAGTACCCCCGCCCCCACGGCCGACCCCCAACGGCCCAGGGGAGGATGGATGAGCCGCATGAAAGGCCTGAATGAGACCAGGGTTCTAAACAAACCGGGAGGGAACCCAAGACCGCTCCTCTGGGCCATAACCCGCCCAATCAACCAGATACTGTAAACCACGCCCACAACGGCGAGAGGCCAAAAGGCGACGCACAGCGTAAACCGGGCCACCATCCACGAACTGGGCGGTGGGAGGGGGACCAGCAGGAGGGCACAGTGAACTATATTGGACCGGCTTGACCTGACTAACGTGGAAAGTGGGATGGACGCGCATGGACCGGGGAAGGCGGAGATGCACAGAAACAGGATTAACAACCCTAGACACCAAGAAGGGACCAACGAACCAGGGAGTCAGCTTTTTGGGAACCCCTCGTAGGGTCAAGTGATGCGTCGACAACCAAACCTTCTGTCCAAGAGCGTACGGTGGTGCGGCAGACCTCTTGCAATCTGCGGCGGTCTTATAGGCTGGGGAGGAACGCAATAAACCACGCCTAGCCCGCTCCCAGGTTCATTGGCAATGGAGGATAAGACTATGGGCCGAAGGAACAGACGAGCTGTTGTTAATTGAGGGAAAAACGAAAGGTTGGTGACCGAAAACCACCTGGAACGGGGAGTAACCGGAGGACGCGGAAGGCAAACTATTGTGCGCAAACTCGATCCAAGGAAGTTGTGATGACCAGAATGCAGGATGTTTGGAAGCGAGGATGCGGAGACCCTTTTCTAACTCCTGGTTAAGCCGCTCCGACTGCCCATTGGCTTGCGGATGGTAGCCCGAGGTTAAACTTGACGTGACCCCGAGAAGGCAGCAGAACTCCCTCCAGAAATGTGACACAAACTGTGGACCCCAGTCAGACACAACATCCTGTGGCAATCCATGTAATTTGAAAATATGTGTTAACATGACTACTGCCGTCTCCTTAGCGGACGGGAGGCGTAGCAGCGGGACAAAATGAACCATCTTGGACAGGCAATTGACAACTTTTAAAATCACCCTTTGTTACCCTTTGAGGGTGGGAAACCACTAACAAAGTCCAAGGTGATGTGCGACCATGGACGGGTAGGAACCGGTAACGGTAATAGTGCACCTGCAGGTGAACGGTTGGCAGATTTCTGTGTAGCGCAAACCTGACAGGCATTCACATATTCTGTCACATCCCTGACAAGTCCTATCCACCAAAACCGCTGCTGTATCACAGAGATGGTCTTCTTGATCCCCGGATGGCAGAATAACCGGCTATCATGACACCATCGGATTACCTCACCCCGAAGCGCAGTGGGAACATAAAGACGACCCGATGGACACCCCGCGGGAGTGGGATCCGTACCTAATGCTGATTTAATCCTCGACTCAATGTCCCAAGTAAGTGCGGACACAAAACAGGACTTGGGTAGTATGGTGTCGGGATCAGCCGGCGCGTCATCTGAATCCCCCTGACGGGATAATACATCTGGTTTCCCATTTTTGGAGCCTGGTCGATAGAACAGCGTAAAATTAAATCGGCTAAAGAAAATAGCCCATCTGGCCTGACAGGAGTTTAGACGTTTAGCTGCCCGGAGGTACTCAAGGTTCTTGTGATCCATATACACAATGAATGGTACCTGTGCCCCCTCCAACCAGTGCCGCCACTCCTCTAAGGCCACTTTGACCACCAACAGTTCGCGGTCGCCGATGCTGTAATTCTGTTCCGCCAGCGACAGTTTTTTAGACAAGTAGGCGCACGGATGCAACCTATTGTCTGTGGGGTTACGCTATGAAAGCACTGCCCCCACCCCAATATTGGAGGCATCGACTTCCACCACAAACTGCCGAACGGGGTCAGGGAGGAGAAGCACGGGGGCCGCGGTAAAGCGATGTTTTAAGGTCTTGAATGCTTTCTCGCATTCCAGGGTGTTGTGTGGGCCGCTGAAGAGGAGGTACTGCTGGCCCACCACCACCAGAGGGCGCCGCCGCCCCACAGGAGCAGCCTCTGTAACAGCTGTCACCCATCACCTGAGACAGCTGACGGCAATTATCACGGTTGTATATCAGCAGGACGGCATCTCCACCTCATTGCCGAGATGTCGTTCTACCTGGAAGGTAATAATCTCAGCTGACTGCTTGACAGTAACCTTTGTGATTTTTGTGAGTGATTGCAGACTTTTTTCTCCAACGAGAGGTGGAGGTAGCTTCCCTGCCGTGCAGGTTGCTGGGTGCAAACGCGCCCACGTTTAATTGTGTTCTTGTTCCTCGCCAGCAGTACCAGGTCCGACACGCGGAGGCAGTGGCCACCTGGGAGTTCGGAACTTGGCGGCTCCAGTATTCCCGGGGTCCTGTGGCGGAGGAAACCGTGTGGTTCCGGTTCTACTTTGGAGAGGCGTCTCCTATCTTCGAGCCTGCCCACACGACACCTTTGTGAATTGAACTTTGTCCATTGTTGTAATTTGTTGTGTTTGTTGTGCACGTTCGCAACAGTAAAGTGTTGTTATTTGACCTATTCCATTGTCCGTTCATTTGCGCCCCCTGTTGTGGGTCCGTGTTCCTACACTTTCCCAACAGGATATCTCGGCCAGCGTCATGGATCCCGAGGGGCGTCAACCGGCTGTTGAACGGCCAATGGAAGAACAAGGCGCACAGGCGTCCGCAGGAGGGGTAATCGGTGAGTTGCAGCGGATCCTCACCGCTTTCCCGACTCGGTTAGACTTGATGGCCGAGCAGAACGCCCTCCTGAACCGCAGGGTGGAGGCTCTCGCCGCGCAGGTGGAAGCGCGCCCTCCAGGCGCCGCTGCGGCTCTCCCTCCCGTAGACCCTGTGTGTGACAGCGACGTTCCACTGGTTGTCCAACGACCCCCCCCCCACCATCCCCTGAAGCATACATAAGCCCCCCAGAGCCGTACGGAGGCTGTGTGGAGACGTGCGCGGATTTCCTTATGCAGTGTTCGCTCGTCTTCGCACAGCGTCCCGTCATGTACGCGACCGACGCTAGCAAAGTAGCTTATGTGATAAATCTGCTTCGTGGTGAGGCACGCGCTTGGGCTACAGCGCTCTGGGAGCAAAGTTCACGGCTCCTTCTGACATATGATGGGTTTGTGAGGGAGCTCAGAACAGTGTTCGATCACCCTAATAGAGGAGAGACCGCTTCAGCCGTGCTGCTGTCAATGAGACAGGGGCGCCGGAGCGCAGCTGCCTATGCAGTCGACTTCCGCATCGCGGCTGCGAGGTCCGGCTGGAATAGCACTGCCCTCCGCGCCGCCTTCGTAAACGGACTGTCATTGGTCCTCAAGGAGCACCTGGTGGCTAAGGACGAACCGCGGGATTTGGATGGGCTTATCGATCTTGTCATACGATTAGACAATCGGTTAAATGAGCGCCGTCGGGAACGAGACGAAGGGCGTGGCCAGGCACGCGTCGTCCCTCTCCCTTCCGGTTCCAACCGCGTTCCGCCCTCCCCACGCTCCACGGCCCCTGCGCTCCGTGCGATCACAGCTCCCCCTGCTGACGAAGCTATGGACACGAGTAGGGCAACATTTAGGGCACCGGTCACACAAAGGAGGCTGGCCCGTGGAGCGTGTTTTGTTTGTGGCTCGATTGAGCATCAGGTAAGAGACTGCCCCGAGCAGTTAAACACCAACGCCCGCCCCTAGACACTGGGCTAGGGGGGGGCCGAGACGTTCACGTGGGACACACCCACATCGCCACATGACTCCCAGTTACAATCCTTTATGAGGATTTAACCCTGAAGGCCCCAGCACTGGTGGACACGGGCTCAGAAGGGAATTTGCTTGATAGCAAATGGGCCAGGGAGATAGGGTTCCCTCTGGTGGCGCTTACCTCGCCTGTGCAGGTACGGGCACTAGATGGCTCCCTACTCCCTCCAATCACCCACAAGACACCACCAGTAACTCTGGTGGTGTCGGGGAATCACCGGGAGGAGATCGAGTTTTTTGTAACGCCGGCCACCTCCCGTGTGATTTTAGGTTTTCCCTGGATGTTGAAACACAATCCCCGGATCGATTGGCCGTCCGGGGTAGTGGTCCAGTGGAGCGAGACCTGCCATCGGGTATGTTTAGGTTCCTCGGTTCCCAGGCCAGGGAGGAGGTCAGAGCCCCGCCCAATCTAGGGACGGTGCCGGTGCAGTACCATGACCTTGCGGAGGTGTTCAGCAAGGATCTGGCACTCACCCTTCCCCCGCACCGCCCGTATGATTGTGCCATTGATTTGGTTCCAGGCGTTGAGTTCCCGTCCAGCAGGCTGTACAACCTCTCACGACCTGAACGCGAATCAATGGAGACCTACATCCGGGACTCTTTGGCTGCCGGGTTGATCCGGAATTCCACCTCCCCGATGGGTGCGGGTTTCTTTTTTGTGGGGAAAAAGGATGGCGGATTACGTCCATGCATTGATTACAGGGGGCTGAACGAAATCACGGTTCGTAACCGATACCCCTTACCCTTGTTGGATTCGGTGTTCATGCCCCTGCATGGAGCCAAGATATTCACCAAGCTTGATCTTAGGAATGCGTATCACCTGGTTCGGATCCGGAAGGGAGACGAGTGGAAGACGGCATTTAACACCCCGTTAGGTCATTTTGAGTACCTGGTCATGCCGTTCGGTCTTACAAATGCTCCCGCGACGTTCCAAGCATTGGTTAATGATGTCTTGCGGGACTTCCTGCACCGATTCGTCTTCGTATATTTAGACGACATACTCATCTTTTCTCCGGATCCTGAGACCCATGTCCGACATGTACGTCAGGTCCTGCAGCGGTTATTGGAGAACCGGCTGTTTGTTAAGGGCGAGAAGTGTGAGTTTCACCGCACCTCTTTGTCCTTCCTGGGGTTCATCATCTCCCCCAACTCCGTCGCTCCTGATCCGGCCAAGGTTGCAGCGGTGAGAGACTGGCCCCAACCCACAAGCCGTAGGAAGCTGCAACAGTTCCTCGGCTTTGCGAATTTCTACAGGAGGTTCATTAAGGGCTACAGCCAGGTTGCTAGCCCCCTGACAGCCCTGACCTCACCAAAAGTCCCCTTCACCTGGTCGGATCGTTGCGATGCCGCGTTCAAGGAGTTGAAACCGCGCTTCTCGTCTGCACCCGTTCTGGTGCAGCCCGATCCTAGTCGCCAGTTAGTGGTTGAAGTGGATGCCTCGGACTCAGGGATAGGAGCTGTGCTGTCCCAGAGTGGGAAGACCGATAAGGTCCTTCATCCGTGTGCCTATTTTTCCCGCAGGTTGACCCCGGCTGAACGGAACTATGACGTCGGCAACCGAGAACTCCTTGCGGTGAAAGAGGCTCTTGAAGAGTGGAGACTCCTGTTGGAGGGAACGTCCGTGCCATTCACGGTTTTCACTGACCACCGGAACCTGGAATATATCAGGACCGCCAAGCGGCTGAATCCCAGGCAAGCCCGCTGGTCACTGTTCTTCGGCCGTTTTGACTTCCGCATCACCTACCGGCCCGGGACCAAGAACCAGAAGTCGGATGCCTTGTCCCGGGTACACGAAGACGAGGTCAAAGCGGAGTTGTCGGATCCACCGGAACCCATCATCCCGGAGTCCACTATCGTAGAGAGAACCGTCGGGGAGGCCCTGGCACGAAGCCCGGACCCCGGGACTGGACCAAAGAACAGACTTTACGTCCCACCAGAGGCAAGGGCTGCAGTCCTGGACTTCTGTCACGGCTCTAAGCTCTCCTGTCACCCAGGGGTGCGAAGAACCGTGGCAGTTGTCCGGCAGCGCTTCTGGTGGGCGTCCCTGGAGGCCGACGTCCGGGACTATATCCAGGCCTGTACCACCTGTGCCAGGGGCAAGGCCGACCATCGCAAGGCTCCGGGACTGCTACAGCCGCTGCCCGTGCCTCATCGCCCCTGGTCCCACATCGGCCTGGATTTTGTCACGGGCCTCCCGCCGTCCCAGGGAAACACCGTGATCCTCACGATAGTGGACCGATTCTCCAAGGCGGCCCACTTCGTGGCCCTCCCGAAGCTCCCTACGGCCCAGGAGACAGCGGACCTCCTGGTCCACCATGTCGTCCGCCTGCATGGGATACCATCAGACATCGTCTCCGATCGCGGTCCCCAGTTCTCCTCGCATGTCTGGAGGAGCTTTTGCCGGGAACTGGGGGCCACGGTCAGTCTCTCGTCCGGGTATCACCCCCAGACCAACGGGCAAGCAGAGCGGGCCAATCAAGAAATGGAGCAAACACTGCGTTGTGTGACAGCCGCGCACCCGGCGGCCTGGAGTACTCATCTGGCCTGGATCGAGTACGCCCACAACAGTCAAGTGTCATCAGCCACCGGCCTCTCCCCCTTTGAGGTGTGTTTGGGGTATCAGCCCCCGTTGTTCCCGGTGGTTGAGGGGGAGGTCGGTGTGCCCTCGGTCCAGGCCCACCTGCGGAAGTGCCGTCGGGTGTGGCGCGCCGCCCGTTCTGCTTTGTTGAAGGCCCGGATGAGGGCGAAGACCCATGCAGACCGGCGGCGGACCCCGGCCCCTACGTATTGCCCCGGGCAGGAAGTGTGGTTGTCCACAAAGGACATCCCACTACAAGTGGCCTCCCCTAAACTACAGGACAGGTACATAGGACCGTTTAAAATCCTCAAGGTCATCAATCCCGCCGCAGTGAGGCTTCAGCTTCCAGCCTCACTGCGGATCCATCCTGTGTTTCATGTGTCGAAGCTCAAGCCCCATCACACCTCGCCCCTCTGTACACCCGGTCCGGCACCACCTCCTGCCCGGATCATCGATGGCGAGCCGGCTTGGACAGTGCGCCGGTTGTTGGACGTCCGTCGGATGGGCCGGGGCTTTCAATATCTGGTGGACTGGGAGGGGTATGGTCCCGAAGAACGCTCCTGGGTGAAGAAGAGCTTCATCCTGGACCCGGCCCTCCTGGCCGACTTCTACCGTCGCCACCCGGACAAGCCCGGTCGGGCGCCAGGAGGCGCCCGTTGAGGGGGGGGTCCTGTTGTGTGGGCCGCTGAAGAGGAGGTACTGCTGGCCCACCACCACCAGAGGGCGCCCTGCCTGGAGTGCGGGCTCCAGGCACCAGAGGGCGCCGCCGCCCCACAGGAGCAGCCTCGGTAACAGCTGTCACCCATCACCTGAGACAGCTGACGGCAATTATCACTGGGGTATATCAGCAGGACGGCATCTCCACCTCATCGCCGAGATATCGTTCTACCTGGAAGGTAATAATCTCAGCTGACTGCTTGACAGTAACCTTTGTGATTTTTGTGAGTGATTGCAGACTTTTTTCTCCAACGAGAGGTGGAGGTAGCTTCCCTGCCGTGCAGGTTGCTGGGTGCAAACGCGCCCACGTTTAATTGTGTTCTTGTTCCTCGTCAGCAGTACCAGGTCCGACACGCGGAGGCAGTGGCCACCTGGGAGTTCGGAACTTGGCGGCTCCAGTATTCCCGGGGTCCTGTGGCGGAGGAAACCGTGTGGTTCCGGTTCTACTTTGGAGAGGCGTCTCCTATCTTCGAGCCTGCCCACACGACACCTTTGTGAATTGAACTTTGTCCATTGTTGTAATTTGTTGTGTTTGTTGTGCACGTTCGCAACAGTAAAGTGTTGTTATTTGACCTATTCCATTGTCCGTTCATTTGCGCCCCCTGTTGTGGGTCTGTGTTCCTACACTTTCCCAACACAGGGTCCAGGTAAGTGGACGCAGGGACCAGGTGACCACATGCAGTGGCGCTGCTACTGTACTGAAATTCCGAATGAACTTCCGATAGAAATTGGCGAACCCTAAAAAACGTTGAACCTCTTTACGGGTTACGGGTACTGGCCAATCCCGCACCGCTGCCACTTTTCCGGATCCATCCTGATCTCACCCTGTGAAATAATGAAACCCAAGAAGGAGATTGTGGATCTGTGAAACTCACATTTCTCTGCTTTCACAAAGAGCCCGTTATTAAGGAGGATTCGTAAAACGGTGCGTACGTGATCATGATGTGCAGCTAAATCCTGAGAGAAAATGAGTATATTGTCCAGATAAACGAAAACAAACTTATTCAGGTAGTTACGTAGCACATCATTCACTAAATTCTGAAAGACGGCGGGAGCGTTGGTGAGACCAAAAGGCATGACTAAATATTCATAATGACCGGACGGGGTGTTAAAAGCTGTTTTCCACTCATCTCCTTGTCTTATTCGGACTAAATGATAAGCATTATGCAAGTCAAGCTTAGTGAAAACTGTGGCTCCCTCCAACAACTCGAATGCAGAGGAGAAGAGTGGCAACGAATAACGGTTCTTAACGGTGACGTCATTTAGGCCTCGGTAATCGATACAGGGACGGAGCGTCTTGTCCTTCTTTTCAACAAAAAAGAACCCCGCCCCTGCAGGAGAGGAAGAGGGACGAATTAGTCCTGCTGCCAGTGATTCCTGTATGTAATCATTCATCGCGTGGCGTTCAGGTGCAGACAGAGAAAAGAGTTTTCCCCATGGCGGACTCGCCCCGGGAGGAGTTCTATGGCAAAAATCATATTCGGGATGCAGAGGTAAGGACTTGGCTCTTACCTTACTGAATACAGCAGCTAGATCGTGGTAACATTCGGGTACCCCCGCGAGGTCAGTATTAGTGTCCTGCGGAGAACGTTCGGGTTTAGGCAGGCATGAGTAGCTACAGGCTGGACCCCAGGACGTGATCTCGCCCTTGATCCAATCAAAATTCGGGCTGTGCCGTTGCAGCCAGGGATGCCCCAAGATTAGTGAGTGAGTCATGTTATCCAACACATGAAAACTGATTGACTCTGAATGTGTATGGGAAATCAGTAATTTGACAGACTGAGTATGATGTGTGATTTTGCCCAGGACATGACCGTCCACAGCACGTACCACCAGAGGCTGAGTGATCCTATATAGTTTCAGACGCAGGTACCTGGCAAGAGAAGAGAGAATCAGGTTGGCGTCAGAGATAGAATCAATAAAAGCCGAAACAGATATGGAGGTACGGTCAGACGTTAATTTGGCTGGAACAGCGGAGCTGGAATTTTGACTCACCCACAATTCAGCCTTTGACCGCTTGGTGGAACCCCTGGCTTGACAATCGGCTATCAAATGTCCTGCTTGACCACAGTAAAAACAGAGGCCGTCCACTCGGTGTCGCTGTCGCTCAGCGGGAGTGAGGTGCATGCGCCCGAGCTGCATTGGCTCCTCAGTGCTGTGCTGGGAAGACTCAGGCCGGGCTTGGAAGGAAGAGGTGGAATGGACAGGAGGCGTGTTGGAGTAGTCTGGATGGCGATTCCCACGGCGAGGATGGTCTTGTAGGCGGTGATCTGTGCGGATGGTGAGCGCAATCAGATCGTCTAACTCTTCCGGCAAGTCTACGGCCACGAGCTGGTCTTGGATGTCTACAGACAAACCCTGGAAAAAAGCGGAGTGGAGTGCAGCTGGGTTCCATTCGCTTTTCTCCGCCAGGATCCGGAAGTCTACGGCGTAATCTGCGACTCGGCGGCTTCCTTGTTTCAGTTTGATGAGGGATCATGCTGCTTCACGTCCTGGGGCTGTGTGCTGGAAAACCTGCTCGAAGGCTCTTGAGAACGCCGGGAGCGAAGCACAGGCGGGTGATTGACGCCCCCACTCGGCTGTGGCTCAGGCTGCTGCTCGACCAGAAAGGTGAGTGATGATGTAAGCTATCTTGGATCTGTCAGTCAGAAACATTGAGGCCATGAGTTTAAAGTGTAATTCACATTGGGTGAGGAACGGTCTAACGTCCCCTGAGTCGCCTGAAAAACATTCTGGACGTGACAGCTGGTTGCACACAACTGGCGGCGGAACGGTGGCCAACAAAACAGCTGGCAGTCCCGGTGGTTGGCTGGGATTGCTGGTGGCTGCATCTGACATAGCCTGATGATCGAGGCGGGACAGTATTTTGTTCATTTGATCGCTAACTGATGCCATAAAGGTCTCTTGGCGAGTAACAAGCTCACTAAACCCAGAGCTTAACGTATCTAGCTTGTCCCCCTGTTGTGCGAGCTGCTGGCTGTGGTGGCGAACTGCCAGGTGGAACGGGTCTGTGTCTGCTGTCTCCATCGTGGGCCAGTTTGTTCTGTCGGGCTGGTGAGGTAGGAGACAATTGCAGGACACACTTACACAGATTGGAAATACGCTTTAATGAGGACGGAAGCAATGGTCGGTGCACGGGAAGGCAGTCCAAAAAATACAGCAGCAGTACCAAAAACATCAGGCAAAAACGAGGTTGGTATAAACATGCAGGAGGTCGAGTCAACACAGAAGCAGGCCGATCTAGAGGATACAAGAACAAGAGCTGGTATGAAGGCACAGGGCGCAACAAACTGGCAAACAGCTGGTAGAAGCTATGAGCTAATAAAGCCCCAGGTGGTAATCAATGAATTACACACAGGTGTGCACAGCAAGAACCAGAAGAGTGGCGTGGCCTGAGAGAGAGAAAGAACCACAGACAGGCCCCAGCAACAAAACCTCACAAACCCAGAAAACACAGAAAAGAAATACAAAAGCAAGAAGAAAATAAAACAATCCAAAACCCCAGCAACGGAATACATAAACAGTCAGGACCTGACAGAGGGGTGGACCACTGCTCACACAAAGCCTGCTCACCGGCGAATGACGCAACCGACAGGCGTGAAAAACTCACGCATGCGCACAAAGGTTCAAGGTTGGCTGATGCAATCACACATGATTCAAATCCATATGGTTTTTGAAAAAAATAAAAAGGTCTGATACTTTGTGTTCATTTGAAATGGATGCCTGCAATACGTTTCAAAAAAGTTGGGACAGTGATATGTTTACCAATGTGTTACATCACCTTTCCTTCTAACAACACTCAATAAGTGTTTGGGAACTGAGGACACTAATTGTTGAAGCTTTGTAGGTGGATTTCTTTCCCCATTGTTGCTTGATGTACGGGTTCTTCGTTGTCGCATTTTGTGCTTCATAATGTGCCACACATTTTCAGTGGGTGACAGGACTGGACTGCAAGCAGGCCAGTCTAGTACCCTCACTCTTTAACTATGAAGCCACGCTGTTGTAACACGTGCAGAATGTGGCTTGGCATTGTCTTGCTGAAATAAGCAGGGATGTCCCTGAAAAGCACATTGTTTGGATGGCACCATGTGTTGCTCCAAAACCTGGATGTACCTTTCAGCATTGATGGTGCCATCACAGATGTGTAAGTTGCCCATGTCATGGGCACTAACACACCCCCACACCAACACAGATGCTGGCTTTTGAACTTAATGCTGGTAACAAAAACAATTTGAAATGTGGTCTCATCACACCACAGCACAGTTTTCCACTTTGTGTCTGTCCATTTCAAATGAGCTCGGGCCCAGAGAAGGCGGCGGCATTTAGCGACGAACTGTGTTAACAGACAATGGTTTTCTGAAGTGTTCCTGAGCCCACGCGGTAAGATCCTTTACACAGTGATGTCGGTTTTTAGTGCAATGCCGCCTGAGGGATTGAAGGTCACGGGCATTCAATGTTGTTTTCGGCCTTGCTGCTTACATATAGAAAGTTCTCTGAATCTTCTGATTATATTATGGCCTGTAGATGATGGAGTACCTGAATTCCTTGCAAAAACTGTTGGTCTATTTTTTCATATAGTAGTTCACAAGGTGATGATCCTCGCCCCATCTTTGCTTGTGAATGGCTGAGCCTTTTTGGGATGCTCCTTTTATACTCAAGCATGACACTCACCTGTTTCCAATTAACCTGCTCACCTGTGGAATGTTCTAAACAGGTGTTCTTTGAGCATTCATCAACTTTCCCAGTCTTCTGTCCCAACGTTTTTGAAACGTGTTGCAGGCATCCATTTCAAAATGAGCAGATATTTGCACAAAAACAAAGTTTATCAATTTGAACATTAAATATCTTATGTTCAAAAAGTTGATAGTGCTAAACACTATCAACTTTTACCTTCCAATCCCACTTCTAATATTAATAGTATGATTCATGAATTTATTGATTCATCTCAGAAAAAGAGACGGCCTTCCTTTTAAGTGAATACCATCGTTGTCCAGTATTTTATGGTTTACCCAAAATTCACAAACAGTTGGATGACCCTCCGTTATGGCCTATTGTTTCTGGAATAGGGAGTCTTACTGAGCCCCTTTCACAATTTGTTGATTTCTTTCTGGCAAAGTTTGTTCATAAATTACCTTCGTATCTTGAGGATACCACTGATGCTCTAAATCTTATCAATAATTGGAATTGTGCAAGTGATGATATCCTTGTGTCTTTGGATGTAAAATGCCTATATACGTGCATACCTCACCACGCGGGCTTAGAAGCCATTTTCTTCTATCTTGCTGAACGTCCTATTGATGTGCTTCCACCTTCAGATTTTTGGATTAAATTGGTTGAGATTGTCTTATCGAATATTTTTTTTTAAATACTCAGATAAATATTATCTACAACTACAGGGGACTGCTATGGGGAGTGCTTTTGCTCCATCATATGCCTGTTTAGTGATGGTTTTTTGGGAAGAGAAACATATCTTTAGTACTGAAAATAACCCTTTTCACTCAAAAATATCATCATGGCATAGATACATTGATGACGTCCTCTTAATTTGGAGGGGCACATATGACGAGTTACATCAATTTTTGAATTATATTAATTCCACCACTGATTATTTATCTTTTACTATGAAGTATAATCCTCATTTCATAGATTTTCTAGATCTCACTATTTATAAGGATGCCAATATTTTTTTGCAATCAACTCTTTACCGTAAACCTCTTAGCAGAAATACTTTATTGAGAGCTGATAGTAATCATCCGCCCCATTTAGTTCGTAACATACCAGTGGGTCAGTTTTGCGAGTTTGAAGAAATTGTAGTTCAGTCATGGATTTCATGTCAAAAGCAGCCTATCTAGCAACTCTGTTTGAACAAGGTGGTTATAGTAGAACTAACATTGGTAAAGCATGGGACAGAGCTCTAAATACTGATTGTGCCTCTTTACTTAAGAAAAAATCTAAATCTTCTTCAACATCTAAATTGTTTTTTTTTTTTTTTTCTACCTGCTATACTACATTTGCGGAAAGAATAAAAAACATAATTTATAAATATTGGCACATTCTGAAGAGTGATCCCATACATAAAGACATCTGTGCTGAACCGCCTACATTTTTATTTAGGTGTGCCCGAAATATTCGTGATAGACTTGTTCATTCAGATATGATTACTCCCGTCTCAACTGCCTGGCCCTCCAGCCCACCAAAAGTTTTCTTTAGATCTGGTAATTATGCACATTGTTCAAATTCCACTAATGCTTCATATTTCTCTCATCTTCGCACTGGTAAGCAATATCCTATTTCTTCATTTATCAATTGTAATACCACACATGTAGTATATCTTTTAAAATCCCCTCGTGGATTGGCATATATTGGCCAAACAAAACATCCTCTTAAATTACGGATAGCTGAACATAAAACAGCAATCCCTACTCAGAATCTAACCTATGCCATGGCAAGGCACAATAAACAGGCCGGTCATGGCTACCCAGCATCCTTAAAATTTGGAGGGATTGAGAGAATCACAGCTCCACCCAGAGGTGGTGATATCATTAAAAAACTTTTATGTAGAGAAACATTTTGGATTTACACTTTGGGCACCTTGGAACCTCTTCGTCTGAATGAAGATCTAAAATTTACTTGCTTTCTTTAATATCTGTTTTTTAGTTTGATTTAGTTTTGTGTGTTTTGGGACAGTGTATTTCTAATCATGAACTGATTACCAACTGAGTGAGTGTTGTGTCTGACGGATGATCATGCCCCTTTGAAAGTATTAGGACACCTGCTTCTTTAGTATTTAAGCTGTACCATCTTTGTCTTTGCAGGACACTGAGTAAGATGTGGCTCTCACATCGAAACGTTAGTCCCGCTGTATATTTTTGTTTTCAGCACCTTATTAAACTTTCCGGCACTTATTTCTGTGTTGCACCAGTTATTTTTCTTTTTTATTAAATATCTTATCTTTGTGGTGTATTCACTTGAATATAGGTTGAACAGGATTTGCAGATCATTCTATTCTATTCTTATTTACATTTCACACAATGTCCCAACTTCATTGGAATTGGGGTTGTATGTGGCTGACCCTCTTGCTGGGATGTCAGACATTTCTGATGCCAGGATAATTATTACTGATTCTTTAGTCAATTGTAAACCACCATTTCTTGGTGACATCGTAAAGGTCGTGAAAGGTCTGGAATGTCGCCCCTTTTATCTACCGAGGGAGTTTACCAGTGTATTTTTAGCCGCTGTTTACATCCACCCGGGCGCTAACTACACAACAGCACTCAGTAAACTGCATGACGCCATCAGCGCGACAGAGACCGCTCACCCAGACGCCGTTTGCATAATCGTCGGAGATTTTAACAAGGGCAACCTAAAGACTGTACTCCCCAAATACTACCAGCATGTGGACATTCCCACCAGGGGTAAAAATATATTGGACCACGCATACAGTAATATCCGTGGCGCTCTGAGGGCAGCACCACGCCCCTCATTTGGCAGCTCTGACCACATCTCTTTGTTCCTGTACCCAGCTTACAGACAGAGACTTAAACAATCGAATCCTGTCACCAGACAGGTGCAGCTATGGTCACCAGAGGTTGAGAGCACTCTGCAGGACTGTTTTGCTAAAACAGACTGGGATGTGTTTAGAACCGCGGCCATCCAGGAGGATTCTTCTGTTAGCGTAGTAGAATATGCTGAGTATGTATCTGGGTATATCAGCACCTGTGTTGAGAACATCATACCCACCATACAATTCAAGAAGTTCCGCAACCAGAAGCCCTGGATTAATACCGAGGTACTGCGCTTACTGCGTGCTCACACTGCTGCATTTAAATCTGGCAACGAGGCTGAGCGCAAAGCCGCACAATATAGACTGAAGAAACCCATAAGAGCGGCCAAGAGGCAGCATAGAGAGAAGACAGAGAACTTCTACTCCAATGCTGACCCCAGGAGGATGTGGCAAGGTCTGAACCACATCTCAGACTTCAGAACCGGCTCCAGGACCACCACCATCAGCTCTTCAGACAGCCTCCTGGAAGACCTCAATGTGTTCTACTCACGCTTTGAGAGCTCCACCTCCACCTGTACCACATCCATAGATCATACACACACTTCGGCTGCCCAACCTCCCTCCTCCCCTCTCGTTATCACACCAGCCCAGGTACACAGAGCACTGAGGAGTAATCGGCTCCGGAAAGCTGTTGGCCCGGATAACATACCTGGTCGTGTCCTCAGAGCGTGTGCCAACGAGCTGACTGACATTCTTACCTCCATCTTCAACCTTTCCCTCAGTCAATGCACTGTTCCCACCTGCTACAAGACCACCACCATCATCCCCCTCCCCAAGAAGAACCCCCCATCTTGCCTGAATGACTATAGGCCAGTGGCACTCACTCCAATCATTATGAAGTGTTTCGAGAGAGTGGTACTGTCATACATTCAGGGCTGCATACCGGACATCACAGACCCCCTGCAGTATGCTTACAGGCACAACAGGTCAACCTCGGATGCCATTGCCGCCGCCCTGCACGCCTCCCTCTCCCACCTGGAAAATAAAGACTCTTACATCAGAGTACTTTTCATTGACTACAGCTCTGCTTTCAACACGGTCATCCTTCACAAACTCACCTACAAATTGTCTGCCCTTGGACTCCACCCCACCCTCTGTGACTGGCTTCTGGACTTTCTGACTGGCAGACCACAGTCTGTCAAGATTGGGAATAGGACCTCAGCCAGCATCACCACCAACATCGGTACCCCGCAGGGCTGCGTCCTCAGCCCTATTCTCTACACCCTCTTCACCTACGACTGTGCCGCCTCTCATCCCGACAACACCATCATAAAGTTTGCTGATGACACTGCTGTGATTGGACGCATCACCGGCGGAGACGAAGCAGCTTACAGGAGGGAGGTGGAAGGCCTGGTGACATGGTGTGGAGTCAACAACCTCACCCTGAACACAGATAAAACCAAGGAAATGATAGTGGACATGAGGAGGGAGAGGGAACCTCATCAGCCACTGTCTATCCAAGGCCGCGAGGTGGAGAGAGTGAGCAGCTTTAAATATCTGGGGGTCCACATCAGTAGTGACCTCACTTGGACACTCAACACCACACAGGTGGTAAAGAAGGCTCAGCAGCGGCTATACTTCCTGAGGAGGCTGAGGAAATTTGGCATGTCACCCAAGATTCTCAGCAACTTCTACAGCTGCATCATTGAGTCCATTCTCACCACCTCGATTACTGCGTGGTATGGCAGCTCAATGGTGAATGACCGCAAACTCCTGCAGAGAGTAATGAAGACCGCATCAAAGATCACGAGGACGCCACTACCATCTCTGCAGAGCATCTACCATCGGAGAGTCCACAATAGAGCTGCCGCCATCATAAAAGACCCTACACACCCCCAATACGGACTGTTCACACTGCTGCCTTCAGGACGGAGGTTCAGGAGTGTGAAATGCAAAACCACCCGCTTCAAAAACTCTTTCTACCCCACTGCCATCAGACTGCTGAATGCTGCTAAGGACTGAGCAGACCCCCTGGGGTCACTTCACACTGTTACTGCACCTTACTGTTACTTTACTGTTAACTGTTAATACTTGAATTTTGCTATTTGCACATTATTTCATTTCACTTCATACTGTAACTGCACCTTTATTGTTACTTTACTTTTTACTGCTTAATGCTTTTAATGCTTTTTTTAATGCTTTTTTTTAATGCCTATTTTGACTATTATTATAGACACCCGGTGAGAGCAGCAAAGAAGAGAATTTCATTGCACAGGGAAATACGTTTCTTACTGTACATATGACAATAAACCTTTTGAACCTTTGAACCTTTGAACCTTGAAATAGCTGTAGGCGGGGAAAGTTACAGAGATGTGTGGTGTTGGAGCTAAGCTCCTCCAGGCAGGTGAAGCTGCTCTTCTCATGACATTACATTTAGTTTCAGTCTGGGAGGCTGGTATAATCTGTACAGATTGGAATAAAGGATTTGTCAGAATCTTGTTGTCTGAATCTGGAAAGGAAAGAGAGAGAGTATGGATTGTAATTAACATAAGGGTGCCACACTGCTCTGTGAAGTGGAAGGCACTAACAAGGATTATTCTTAATAGGATTCAGTTTGAGCCTCTTGCTGCTCAGTGACTGGAACATTTGGCTTCATGCCCAAGACGTGAACTATTGACTGCAATGTAGCCCTGCATGTACTCATAAAACACAAGAGTAAATATTGGCATTGCTTCTTTGCAGCCCATGTTGATTTTCCAAAGCATTTCCTTCAGTCCGGTCCCAGTTTGGACTACTCACTGGACATCATAGCCAGCCTATACACAGATACTGTCCCCCAATCTCAATTCTCTTTTGTACCCCTTCCCCTTCCCCTTGGCCCTACCCCTACCCCTACGCCTACCCCTTTAAAACAAGGGGTAAGGTGAAGAGGTATGCCTCTAGCCCTATGAATTGAGACACCCCTCCGCCTTAGGAGAAAAAAAACTGCCGGTGTCAAACTGCCGTCTTCACTTTTTGTTAACATGGCAACCGAAATGCAACTGGTTGCAGTAGCCTGTTTGCTCTTTTTATTTTCTCGTCTTTCTGTGTAAATGCAAAGAAATAGAAGTCGCAGATTTCTTTGACGCATTGCAATCATGTCATGTCATTTAATTTA